>NC_068341.1:1176010-1255995 GCF_014633365.1 Diospyros lotus
TCAATTCACATAAACATGTAATAGTATGAACAAGGATTCATCCCAATAGAAGACAAACTTATAAAGCGAAAACAAGGTACCTTTGGAAAGACTTTGGCCATTCAATATTTGGTTTCACGTTTTGTGCTACCAGACCATGTATGGCCATCACAATAGTGGGTTGATAAACTACAGAATGCAAAATGGGAGTTAAAGATTTTAACTTGGAATTTATCCTCAATAATGAAGTCCAAAATTATTGTGGCTGGAGTTGTTACCTTGAAGAGACATTTGTTGTGTTCGCATTATGTATTGATGAATTAAATCGAAATCACCAAGACCATGCAAGCATTTTACCTTCATTTGCATGTCACATTAGACAGATATAATATAAGAAATTTAGCTAGTTTGAATGAAGTTATGAGATATACAAAAGATATTCATGGCAATTATAACTTACAGTCTTTCGCATGATTGGATCATGATATTGGAGTTGTAAAACATTTTCATGGATCCCATCAAAAATTAGGTCGTAGTCACCACTAGACAATGATCAGTCATTGAACAGTTAGGTATTTCCATTAGAATGATGAAAGAGAAAAGGCAAAATGTTTAACTAGAGTTGTAAACTCACCGGTTAGAAACTAGGGAGCGCAGAAATTCAAATTCATTTGACATTCTGCTGCTGCCATTACCAAACTTCCTTTCCCTTTTAACTTTTCTCTTTTTGAAAAATCTTCAAAATTGAACAGGAGATTTTAATGCCCCATGAAGATGCTGAAAATAAAAATGCAGTCAACAGACTTTACTCCTTTACCTCTTTCCATATGTCAAAAATACTTTTTGAAGTGTCCTTGCGGCCAACCACTTGAGAACTGATCTCCAACTAAGACCAAAGAACCATGCAAATTATAGTTGCAGGAGATCAATCAAGAAAACAAACAAGTATGAAGACAGTTACAAACAAACTTTTCATGAGAAAGATTGCCTTCCTCAAAACCTTACTATAAAATGGCAAGTTCATCCTACAAGTTTAAAGCAATAAGAATAAGCACTCCACATCAATGCCACCTGTATATGGCTAGGACAAAGCCTTGATCCTAGAATCATAGTCAAGGATCAAATTTTCATTTTGATGTAAATGAAATGTTTACCTATCAGAAGTAAAAATATTTGTAAACAGAAAGTCAAGTTTATGTAAATGATTATACAAGCTTAGAATACAATTCAAATTTGTATGAGCTCTATCCAGCTTCATACACATGAAGTTACAAGTGAATTAGTGAAGGGGTCACAATTAAATTCAAACCCCATTAAATTATTGTCCATTAAATTAAATATATGAGCCACAAGTACCTATGTTGCTAAATATGCATAAGATTTCAACCAAATAAAATCTGTACTGATAAACAATAACTAAAATATAAATTACAAATGAATGCTACAACATTCATAATACATGGGAGATCTCCCATGAAACATGGTTAACCTTTGTTTTCTACAACAATACTAAGAACAAAGTTCAAGAAACTACATTGAATGGTAAAAACTATGAATACAAGTTAAAAATGGTGCTAGATTCTTATAATAATAGAATTTAAAAAAAGAAAGCTAATGAGAAATATGAAAGTTTCTATATGTAACAAGAAGTAAATGGATAAGTAAGAACCAATTTTGCTTCTACTTTATATCTCTCCTTTATTTTTAAATTTTCTCAATCTTTCTATTATATATTTAGATTTTTTTGTTCTCAATTATATTTTTACAGTGAAGTAGATAAATAAAAATGAGTCTTGTTAGATTGTCCACACCTTGATGTAACAAGTAATCATATCAGAATGTTTCAGGTTTTTAGTAATGTTTTCTGCTGTTTTCTCAAGAAACTGATGTGTTTCAATCATTTCAAGGGAAAGAAACTGAGATTTTCTCCTTGACCATAGCCTTTTAGTCAAAAGGCTATCATCACGCACTTCAAGAAGAGGCTTCAAAAGTGACTTAGACATTTAATGGAAAAGGTTAAAACTATACCTAATGAAGAACCTGACCTATCAAAAAAACATGACTGTCTACTGTTGTCATGTACCTCAAAGATGTTTCAAATGCGACTGAATACGTTTCTGTGCACACTTAAACATACATAATCAAAAAAACCGATTGCCTACATTACTTAAAATAGAAACTGTCTTTCCTGGCAATTAATTCCATATAAATAGAGGGCACAGCCAAATTGCTACTGCTTTGGATCATCTGGTGTCATTAGATTCAAGAGGATAATTTCCTAGATCGTGCCTAACCATTGTGACACCTTGTCAAAATCAATACATGTTTAATTATTTTGCCTTTTCATACCAACCACACAAATGAAAAGCTATTGGTTTCCAAATGACTCCTTGATACCACTTATTTATAAAGGATAGTGTCAAAATATTTGTGAAGCTTTATCTTTTTGACTTCCAAGTGGCTGTACATATTTATTTTTAATCTATATTTTGGACATACCAAAACAGAATATTTGGGATGGAAGTAGTATACTTTTAATTACTTCTGAGAAGGGTCAGCTTAGTATCATACCACATTAAGTGTTTCCTTCTTCTTGTCAAGAAACTGAAGAGTATTTAAACATGAGCGTATATCACACTCTGAAAAAGAAGACACAAACCAGGATGTCAGGGGCAAAACATTCAGAAAAGTCAAATTGAAGGCAGAAACTTGATAAAATAGTACATGTGGATATGCAGAATGCCTGTATGCTTCTATATAACTTCTCCCCATTTTAATTCAAGAAACCTTGATTTCTAGGAGCAATGAAAGATCTATTCACTGTTGACATGCTGCAGTGAAGCTATTACTCACCAGTATATTCTGCAAGTGCAGTAAGTGCAATGGAACTCGTCCTTAGTCCTTCCTTGTAACATATATGCTTCAGTCTATAAATAACCATTTATCAACAAAACAAGGTCAATTAAAATGAGAAAGAGGTGGCAGTTTGAATGCAATATAAAATGTCAACAGATGCACAACTAGATAAGCTAGCCACTCATCGTAATCACTATACAATTATACAATTCAAAATTACATTAGCAAATAAAAGGAAAAAAAAAATATAAAGGGTAAAGCTTGGTAGCAAAGGTAAGGTTGCTCCTTTGTGATTGGAAAGTGATAGGTTTGAGTTGTGATAAAAAGTAGCCTTCTGCAAAGCAGGGGTAAGAGTACAATCAAAATGGGAAGGCTCATGCATTGGGGGTTCCCTTTTAAATAAAAGAAAAAAGGCAATAGCAAGGCTTTCCAACACAAATGCATTTCTGACAACAAATCTCTGTACGGAAAGTTGACGTACTCAAGTTTTGATGGAGAATAAAACGACCTTGTGGTGAGAAACAGACGAGTGCTGTATATCACACAGAGAGATACCTTTTTACTGGAGAAAATATTCCATATATGCAAATGATATATGTTGAAGGACTAAAGAAAAGGGAAACCTTAGGAACTTGATTTTATTGTAGAATAAAATACAAGCACACAAGATGATGGTGACAAGTATTTTACAAAATATTGCCAATGATCAAATTTCTCGCTGCACCATGTGTATCACTTTAGGACCAATATTGTGAACAAGAAGTTGAAACTACAAAGTAAGGCAGAAACAGGATTGATAATCAAAGTGATTGTTGATACATAGAACTCAAATGTAGACCCATGAAACAGGAGACAGTGGAGCATTTACCTGCATACGACACGACTAACTGTTGGTTGAACAAATATATGAACCCTACAACCAAGAGCGAACGTTTTTTTGTCAATTTATATATTTCTACTTGGCGCAATGCATATATGATATATTCATATCATGATCATGGGGCAATACAAAGACTTATAGATCTCCAAATTCCCCTACATTGACCCAATGAAGATCAAGGAACTAGAAAACCAAAAATATTGTTGTCTAGCCAATTTTCCATTATAACTTCATCTCAATGAATCAAGAGTTTGAGGCACCATTGTCGATAATCTGACTAGCTATGGTGCTGTAAAGAATAGAATGGTATCAGACAGTATTTGAGCCAGTTATAAGCATCATGGTAACCTCCTAAGAATGTTCAGACAGAGAACTCAAGAACTGCCTCCAAAGAAACAATAGAGAGAAATAAAGTTCACCTCTAGATCAACTGAAGATTGAAACATAAATTGATTGTCACAGATAATAAATCAACACACTATAGTTTTTATGCAAATTCTTCTCTTTACATAATACAAAAAAATGATCTGTTTCTATACCTAATACTTTAATTGTTTTATTAAGCTTTGCTCCATACTTCTCTTTTCTTTTCTTTTTTTCATTTTTGTTGGTAACATGGCATTGTTCCTCTTAGAGTGCCCAGGCACATGTAGTTCCCTATTCACAAATACAAAATTTGATGAAATTGGAATATTCTACTGAATGCAAATGAGGCAACTCAAACAGAGGACTTCTGCTTCATGGATGGAACACAAATAAATAATAAAATTGGTGTCTTATGTTCTTATAAGAACTTCCCTGTTTATCTTGAAAATAAATAAATGACTGGCCAGAATTGATTATTACCAGTTTATCATAACTGGATTAATCCACAATAGAAGCCATATAAATTCAAACAATTTTAACAGTCAAGCAAGAACTACGTACTTTGCCACTTGGCGTAATGGTCTCAGGGCAGGAGCATATAGGTCATTACATATGCAAATCACCTGCATATCACATTCTGCCAATTTTGAGTATTAAGACAATGACTAATCAACCATGTAAGACAACTCAATCTTACAGGTCTGGACAATGGTGCACTTCTATGCTTCTTTTTTGATGTTGTCCTCCCATGATCCTCTTTAGCCACATTTTCTTTTCCAGCATCTGACTTCCTATCTGCAGAGAGCTGCATCAACAACATATGTCTCATTGTTATTGGAAAAAGTATCCCTTCCCATCATAAAGCATGACTAAAAAAAAAAGGATCGGTATGAAGAGCTGGAGAACCTATCTTCAACAGATTAAAACAGAGAATAAGATAGATAAGAAGTTGATGCTCTATTCAGTAGCATCAGTTTGTTTCTGAGATCCTGGTTAGAGGAATTATAAAACACCAGAGAGCAGGACATGAATCTCTAACTTATTAAATGTGCCTATATTTTAACTGTTTGGGCACTCATGCATGAAAGCGACAGCATCTACTATATAAAGGCCATATAAGTTACCATCTTCAGAATGACCTCCACAGCACCCTTGCCATCCCCAAGAGCTCCATCTATTTCATCAATTACCTATAAAGCAATAAAGACAATTATGTTTTACTGTATCAGAAAAGATAACGGTAAATGATGTAAGAATAGTACACACCAAGCACTTAGGCTTTGAGTCAGCCATGACAGAGTTCATCTGAACCACATCAAGAATTTTCCCTTCAATTGTTGATGAAGACCGATCGTCACTTGCATTTATCTGCTCAGAAAAACATTAACTGATTAGTTTTTTAGAAGTAACAAATAAAAGACAAACAAAATTAAGAATGATTCTAGCATGGGAAACTGATCCACCCTAATAAGCAAGACAAATATTAATAATATATCAAGCTCTGAACAGATGCAAAAACACTACATTTCTTATATGATACTTCAGAACATATTGAAAATTAAACCCAGAAGAGATGGATCCCTCACCCACAGTAATGTACTCAAAATAATGATATGCAAATTTTATGAATAGTTCCTTGTAGGACCTAAAGCAGCATATACTAGAAGCTGCTTATCTAAAAGAACAACAAAACACAATAGAGGTGAAACACTCATGTCTATATGCATGATTCAAAAAAACAGAACCTCCACAACACGATATCCACAATGCCTGGCTGCTACATGTGCTAGGGTTGTTTTCCCTAGCCCTGGGGGCCCACAGAGTAGAAGAATCTGCAAAAATTACAAGATTTCTTATGATTGCCTTTACCTTAAACTCAAAAATGAACAGTAAAGAATACAGTCTTGTACCAATTGTGGGACATTAAATATGATAAGAACATGCAAATAGGAATTGATTTCAGAGATTAATAACCTAAATCCCAGAAGGAATATATTGCTGAAATATGTTCTCCTGGAATGAAAAGCAGCACAAATAAATAAAAACAAAGTTCAAATATGCTCCGATACAAAACATGAGAATAGAAAAATCAGATCCTTTGGGTTTTACTAGAGTCCTCTAGTGATGTATTCAATCAATAAATGGCTATTCCAGAATGTATGATCTATTCTACAATGTGTCTTGGTTATTGTTGCCAACTAATTCATAGGTTCATCAAATAGTATAAGAAAACACAGAAACATCTCTGATAGGATATTAATGGCTGAAACTAATGATGAAAAAGTAACATCTTTGTTGCAGAACTCTTTTGAAACTAAGTTGATTCACATGGTCATATGATTAGTGCTAGTTAGTAGAGAAATAGCCACATGCAGTAACATCCAAGAAATCCCTTTAGATGCCATGAGTTTGTTGATACAAAAAAGAAAACGAAACCAATGATTACAAGAATAAAGCAAGATTGAGATCAATATCATAGTGGATTTAGCTATTTTGCCTCACAAATTCTCTTTTGGTTGACCATCTGTTCATAAGAAACAACATGAATTCCAAGCGGATCTTCACCTTATGAACTAACCAACCAGGAATATGCAGGATCAGAAAGGAGATATTTCAGGTCCACTGTTACATGAAATCACAGATGAAATGGGGATAATTTCATGCAAGTTTCAACTTTGGGGAGTAACTGCGAATGCTTGGCAGCTGAAGGTAGAGTAGTTGCGGTCATATTTAGCCCATAGAGTCCTTGTATCATGCAGTAATTTTTTTGGAAAAGGCAAGGGACTAAATACAAGGGAAGGATTTCCAAAGCTGACCTTGTGCTCCGGAGGACCAGAACCCTTATTTTTCTTCTTCCATAACTCTGAAACACCTTTGGGGTCATTGTTCTCCAGGCCCAAATCATTATAAACTTTGAAAGTTTTTGTGCCAAATCTAGATCCTCTACTCTTCCCTGGAAAGCTCCTATCAGAGAGTTTCTGATGTTGAGCAGCTGAAGAATGTCGTCTCAAAGCAGACAAAACCTCATCTCCTGTAGTCCTAATTTCAGATCCAAAAACACAAGAATCCCACTGTTTCAACCACAAAAGTACCTAGGAACAGCACAGTTGAGTAATAAGCAGAAAGTCAAATCAAGTAGCATCATTGAAGGCAAAGCGCTTTGAAACTTATTAGTAGAAGATTTTGAATTCAAGAAAACTAAGACTGATAAATGTACCTCACGATTTGTTTGTTCATCACTAAGAAGTTCCACAAACGAATTTGGAGCATATTTATCCACCCAAAGCTTTTCATTCACCAATGGTGTTTCAGGAAGGATTGTGCCATTGTCACATTGAACACTAGCTTGAACAGCCTGTTGCAACATGATAATCCATGTTAAGTCAAATTGTAATGCATAAGAGATATCTAAATGAATCCTATGTAAGCTTACAAGTGATAATTTATCTTTTCCATCCCTAATAGAAAACTAAAAAGTCACCTTCAACACTTGAAAAGTCCTAAAATATGTATTCCCAAGCTTAACCTACTCCAAAGATCTTGGCCAGAAAAGTCCTTCCAGAACTTCAAGGAATAACTGCAGTGCTATCAAGCAACTACGTGAAATAACGTGTGCAGGTAGACATGATTGCATTCAGACCACAAAATGAAGACCATAATTGAAAAAGTCATAAAATTGAGATCATAAGAATTAAGGGAGAAGTTTTATAGATTAAATCAATTCTAGTTCCCAAATTCTGGAAATATCAGAATCCTACACATCATTACTTGATAAAACTATGCAGCAATGTGGCCCATGATAGAACTCTTAAAACTGAGTAGAACACTCATATGGGATTTATCTTCATGTGATCTTCATATAAAACTCATAACTTTATTTCATGAGTTACTTAGCATTTCCTTGATTTAGCAGTAGAAGGAAACACAGAATGAAAAATGAAATAGAAAGCTTCTTTAACAGACCTTCAACTATATTCAACCACTTCTATATCTATCATATAATTGGTTCCCCTACAGACTTCTTCTCCTGACAGTATAGTAAAGAGAACAAAGTAGCTCTTGGCTTTCTTTAAGTTGCTCAGGTTTTTCCTATGACCAGGCAAAGGATGGATATAATTGAATGCTTGCCACAGAGTTGCCTTCTTCACATGATGAGCTCCATTAGAACCATTCTCAGTATTGATAATCTGAGGAGTGCACAGGTGAATATATCAGATTTGGTGTTTTATGCACAAAGGTAGTAGTGAGTTGGTGGATCATCTTCCTGAATGGCACGAGAAGTTCAGCATTTTGGTTTTTCCCTTTTGGGAGAGTGGTGGGTTGTGCTGGTCTTTATAACTAGTTCCATGTGCTCTTGGAGGAGTTGCATGCCAGACTATCAAATATCTATTCGGACAACTATTCTTCCATGTTAGGTGCTGCATTTATCAAGAAAGAAGACTTTTGATGGAGAGGAAAGCTCAATTTTTATGATTGAGGAGGAACGTCCCTTTTGGCTTGTCCTTCATTATGCACGTTTTGTATTATTTGCTTTTTCTGGTTAATATTTAGCAAGGGGCCCCTACTTCCATACTTATTCTTTTGTACAAGGTAAGCAGCTTTTTGTCTATTTATTTATTGAAAGAAAAAATTGCTTCAACATCTTAGTTGATCATGAACTACCAAGTATATTATATAATGTACCTTTGTGAAAGCCTCTGTTTCCACCCTCTGCATCAGAATATGGATGGGTTCTGAAATAAGACCTGCAACTGAAAAGTTGTTGAAGTTTAATTCAAGTGCCTGATTTTAGAATTTCTAACAAAACCAGTATCAATTTTAGTGCCAATAAAGCACCCAATTACACCCATTCATCGGTGTACGGAACAAGGATTTTTAGATACAAATGAAAATAAAAATAAATTGAAATATACATATATCCTTCTTCTTTTTTGGTAATATACATGTAACAATCACTTTCCTGTCTTTTTCTTTCACTTCCACAAATCCTAGTTCCAGAAGTAGAATTAATATCGTTTTGAGTTCCCATCAGAGTTCCAAAACATATTCCGAACCTCACAGTTCAACATGCATCCAAGGATGTTCGTTAAATTGAGGACTGATTTCAATTTCTAGTTTATTATATGTTCCAGCGTTTTGCAGTAAACTGAAAAAAACGCATCACAAGATAATTATGTATTAGTAGTCATACCACTGGAATGCTCTTTCACGGTCAATTTCTTCCGCCGGTCCGACTCCTCGACCCTATTCATCTTCACATAAACCCTATCGCCGTCGAGTCCGGTCACCGGAACACACTCCCCGTCAATCTTCGAAGCGTACCGCGACACAATCGTCTCCTCCTCAACAACAACCACAGGCTCAGCCACTTCAGCCACCTCGTTTCGGGGTGGAGAATAACGAAGCCAATCTTCGTCGTCCTCTCCAGGCGCCACATCGTCGGCCCTGCTCCGCTTATCCTGCAACTGGCCATGTTTGTCGGAATTCAGAAAATCGGGGACTTTGGATCGGAACCGCTTCTTGATATTGACTTGGGTTTTCGGAATAGTTGATGGATCTGCTGATGGCGTGGATTTCGGAGGGAGGGATAGAGTAGGTTTTGGTGGTGGTGGTTCCAAATGGTGGTCTTCTTCTTCTTCTGGGTAGGGTTCGTGATCTTCTTCTTCTGGATAGGGTTCAGGGTCTTCGTAGAAGTGAGAGTTGGCTTCGAGCCATTCGAGCTCTTCTGGTAGAGGAATGTCCATGTCCATGTCCATGTCCATATCCGCATCCATTGATGGAGGGGACTGAGCAGCGTAGCAGAGAAGATCAATGTGTGTTTGGCGGGAAGATGTGTAGAAGAAGCGGGAACGGGAAGGGGGCAAACGATGAACGCAATTCCAAAATTAAACCTTTACTTGGAACCTTCGTTAGATTTTTGGATAAATCGTAATAATCACTCCTTAATATATATAATGTAATTATAAAATTATTTTTTATATTTTACAAAATAATAACTTTTTAAATCATTAAATAAATTAATAAAAATATTTTTTATTTTTTTATTTCCCATTTCTTTCTCCCTCTTTTATTTTAAATAAATATAAAAAAATACTAAACAACAAGTGGTTATTATCCACTGCTAATTAGTAGACTCGAATTGTCTTACATTTGAATTCAATTTCAAATCTAAATTTTACTTTAAGTTCATAAAATTAATTTTTTATTTTTAATTTACATCGAGATCCCGAATAAATAATATTTAAAAAAATATTTTTATAATATGCTTAATATTTTTTTAAATAATTTAACGTACAAATAAACAATATTGAAAAATATAAAAAAATTCAAACAATTATCTCTATTATTCAAATATTATTGTGACTGTAGTTTATTTTTATTGTTAATTCTTTTTTTATATCTTTTTTTGTTTGTCAATTACAATAATGAAATCTCTCGTTCTCTTTTTATTTTTCTCTAGTTTAATCTAAATTAAAGAGTCATGTTTTTATATTTTATTATATAATATTTATTAACTAAGATATAAGATAAAATAAATGAGATATAAAAAATATTACAAATAAAAGTATATTTTATTATATTTGTTAAATTTATTTAATAATCTATTAAAAAAAATCACATGACTTTTTATATAAAATTGTTTAGGTAAATTTACCGATCACTTTACAAATAAAAAAAATAACTTATATATTACTCAATATATTTTAAAAAATTTAACAAATAATATAATAAAAATATTAAAATATTTTACAGTCTTATTTTAATTATTTTATATGTTAATTCAAAAAAATTTCAAACGTTATATTGATATAATCTAATTTTGTTCATTTTAATAAATAATATCCTACACACCAATAAATGTACTTTATTATTAGACGGTGTGTATTTATTATATTTTTTAATATTTAAATAATGTTATTAATTAATAATAAATGCACAAAAGCCTGTCTAAACATTAAAAATAAAATACAAAAAGGGTAAAAAAGAAAATGAGAGAAATTCAAGGAAATACGGCGTGGTTGCGGGGAGGGGAGGGGAGGGGAGCGGGCACTTGGACGTTTCGCATACTTTTCCAGATTAGATTTAGAACCTTCCGTTCTATTTCTACGCGTGGGCGTGGTCCGAACCAATATCAAATATTGTAAGAATAGCGTTCATATGTTCGGATTCATATGTTGTTGAATCTACAAACGACGTACGACTTTCTTCGATTGATCTTCCCCCAAATCCGCGTCGCAGGCATTCGATTCCATCCTCTCCGTCCTTCAATTTGCTCTCTCGATCCATTTCTCGCGTGTTTTTCAGCTGTGCAGTGGGATTAGGGCTTCGCTTTGGGTGTAGAGAAGAAGAGGGATTGAGATGGGGCAGCAGTCGCTGATCTACAGCTTCGTGGCGCGGGGGACGGTGATCCTGGCGGAGTTCACCGAGTTCACCGGGAATTTCACCAGCATCGCGTCGCAGTGCCTCCAGAAGCTCCCCTCCTCCAACAACAAGTTTACCTACAACTGTGACGGCCACACCTTCAACTACCTCGTCGAAAACGGTTTCAGTGAGTCCCCTTGCCTGTGATTGGTTTCAACCTCTATTTTTGTATTGGATCTGTACGGCAATTGATTGGTTGGCGTGTTTGGATTTTTGAATGGTTTGTTTTCATTGTATTTGCATTTTGGTCAGTTGAATCTTATTTTTAAAAGTTGAAATAGGGACGATCTTTCGGGATATTCAAATGGTGCGTAGGATATGAATAAGGAATGTAACGTAGACCGGTATTGCTATTATTGGGTTTTAATATCTTCTTTGGAGAAGGTGGGAGCTGTAAATCGTTTGAGGCTGATCATATGGCACAAAAAGATGCTACCAAAAGCCTTATATTTTCTCTTTTCTGTTTGGTGCTGGGGCCTGTAAATCCTATAGATCACGTTATTATATTTCAACATGGTCTAAAATGTATAGGGAACATGGTTAGATCTCCTTCAAAAATCAACATAGGCAGAGCCATTCGGGTTGACAGACAAAGTTACAATTTCCATATATGTCCCGAGATGAGTCTTTTTGTGTTTCCCAGGAGACCAGGCAGCGTATATTTAGTGAATGTTCTTCTTGTGGGACATCACGATGTGCAGAGAGGGGGAGAGATTAAGCTTCTGTTCTTCCACCTATTTCATTGCCATTTCCTGTTGGCATTCAACAATATCATTTGAAAAACTAAAGCTTCTAGCTTCATTTATTTCTATCCCTTTTTAATTGGTTGGACTAGACAGTGTTTTGAATTTGGTTCTTCTATATTACATGTCAGAATAATTTTCCTTCCCTGTTTTTTCTGTATTATGTGAAAAAAAAAATTGTATGACATTGAGATAATTATATAATGCATCAACTATTTATTTTATAACAATTTGACGTGTTTGACATGCCTATTCTGATTGCATATGCTGGCCAAAATGCTTTCTTATGGCCATCATTTCCTTTTTCTAGTGCCTTCACCAACTTGGGGAATTATTGAGAAGGAAATGGCTGTAAAGTAGGGGGAAAGTGACACATTCTTCAATAAATGTGTGCTGATAACAAATAATAAATAAGACTCATGGGATACTTGTATAATCCCTCAACTCAAACGCTAACAAGCTAAGAGAATATTCTGATGTCGCAAGATTAGCTGCCTATCTCTTAATGATTTTGTCTGCCTCTGCATTGCCAGCCTAGATATTAAAGGGTCACCTGCAAGGCCAAAAAAAAAAAAGAGAGAGAGAGACTAATGCAGGACATCTCTTGACAAATTGGCATTAACTTAAATACCCAAAGTTTAACATTCCATCATAAAACAGGAGTTGTCCCCTTTATCAAATGATAATACAGGAGAACTAGTAAGATTTAAATCTCAGGAAGTGTCTGAAAAACACAGAACTGGGGTGCTTTCCTCACAGATCATTTCAGGTTAACAAAATTTGTTTAGATCAGCTTAAAGGGGAAAAAAATACTTCTCATACTTCATGCACAAGTGGTGCCTTATGCAGAGTCCTTTTGGCCAATTTGACCCTGAAACCAAAGTACAGTGGCTTATTTGACCCTTCGCCATAAAATAATTTATATAAGATATATAAATTTTAACTATATATTTCACATGTCTTTTAAAAAGATGTTTATATATACACATTGAAACATAAATATTTAATATTTAAGAAGCAATCCCCAAAAATATTGACAATGTTAGTGTGAATCTAAGTGTGATTTCTGATCAAAATAATAAAGTTGTTGTTTTACTTTCAGAACTTCAATTTATCAAATTTTCTAAGGCATTTTTATATTTTTCTGTAAAATATTTGCTTTTAAAAAAATGTACTTATTTTTTGTTATCTAAACATCAAAAAATAAGTAAAATGTGTTACGATTAAGTATTTTACATCCAACCAAATGGAGTTTTAGGAAAAAGTTGGAGATAAAAAGGCAAGAGCAATGCTACATGGATAGAATTTTTATTAAAAAAAATATTATTTAAGATGCTGCTGCATTCATATCCATACATTCATAATGAGAAACTGATAAAATTAATCTTAATGAAAAAAATGTAACTCACATTATTTTTTTTGAATTTTAGATTTAAAAATTATATAAAATATTATTTTAAAAACTTAGGAAAGACAAATAAAATGTTAGCTTGCTTTTAGTCATAATAGAGGAATGGTACCAAACATGTAAAGAACAATGTTCCATCTCACTATTAGGACAATAATGAATAAAAAAGTTAATTGTTATTAATGCATGAGAATAGATTTTTTAAAATTAATATGTAAAATTGAATAACATAATTTAGAAATAAGGAACTTTGTTTTGATTTTTTGCACGTAAGTGGTCGTTAGGATAATATATTTTTAATGAGGTATTTATAAATGGATATGGTTTAATACTTGATTCCTCTGGGGATCCAGATCCAACTCAATTAGAAATGGATCAGTTGGATCCAGATCCAATATACATTGATTGTGGATTTTACAGGTCGGATCCAACTCATTGACAACCCTCCAGAACTATTTACCTTGTCAAACTTTCTTCTATTTTTGAGAAATCACATTGGCCAACCATATTGGTGTCATGTACCAAGATGTTGGAGGTAGTAGCTAGCGGTATAAATAATGTGTAATTAGGCTAATAGAAATTGAATTTCAATATTTAGCATAGCTGGAAGAATGTTCCAGCATGCTATAGCCTAGTTGTAATCGCACATGGCTCGAGCCAACCGCTTTTGGCGCCCAAGTTGCTGGATCAGTATAAATAGCTGATCCAGGCGCTAAAACGAGTATGTTGAATGAAATTGGAAATGAGTTTCCCTCGAATTCTCTCTAAACTCTCTCTAAATTCTCTCTCTAATCTAATCTCTCCTTCTCTCCCTAAAATCTCCCTATTCTCTCTTGATTTCCGTTCTCGATCCCTCAAGAATTCCATTGTCAGATTCGTGATCTGACAATTGGTTAATGTCACCTCCCTGAATAATAAGAACTAATGTCACTGGTTTTGTAGGATTAGTGATACCTGTTTTTGTCTCAGTAAGGAGGCTAACAACAGAATGTTTTTTGCTCTATTTGACTTAATTTTAATTAATGTTTTTTTTTATATAAAAAAAATTTTGGCAATATTTGTTTGGTTGGTTCTAACTGGGCTGCTTATGTTGGTCGATGTAGCATATTGTGTTGTTGCAGTTGAGGCAGTTGGAAGACAAATTCCAATTGCATTTCTAGAAAGAGTTAAGGAGGATTTTAACAAGAGATATGGTGGAGGGAAAGCTGCAACTGCTGTTGCCAACAGCCTGAAAAAGGAGTTTGGGTATCTCTGTTTTTCTGTCAAAAAACCATACGAAATTTTGTTTCCACTCTTTATAGTACTCGACTCTTTTTGTCCTTACACTGTTGCAGGCCAAAATTGAAGGAGCATATGCAGTACTGTGTGGATCATCCAGAGGAGGTTAGCCAGCTTGCAAAGGTGCAGGCTCAGGTTTCTGAAGTCAAGGGAGTGATGATGGAAAACATTGAAAAGGTAAGCAAGTTTTGATCTTGGGGTTCTCTTGTGAATATGAACAATTGCAGTCTTGTTTTGTTTTGTTTTCTTTTTTGGTTTCTATTTTGGCTTGCGATTTCTTTATTCTTTTTCTCCCCCCACCCCCAAAAAGGTTGTGTAATATGATTGTTGATTTTTTATGTAAATTACTTCATATACTTATTTTTATACTTGGTCAAAATATGGGTTTGTGTTCATTTATTTATCATTTCATCACTTACAGGGTGAACTGGTGCACAAGATTCTCATAATTGCTAAGTTAAGAACGGTCATCTGTATGCACCCTTGTATCCAGTGCAAAGAGATTTCTGAAAATTTACTTTTGTGTATGAGAAGTTAATTGTCAGCATCTTTTCCTTTTTTAAGTTTTAAAATTTTATTATGTGAGAAAGAATGATGTGTACTTTCATTTTAAGTTTTTAAGTCAACATCATATTGTGGTTTGTAATAGCTAAGAGTTATGTACTTATTGTGTAAATTTGGATATGGAATCAGTCCCCTTGCATTTTTGGCATTGGAAGCTTGAATCATAGCTGAAACTCTGCATTTTTCATACCTGGCATTCTGGTGCGTTTATGACATTTCAAGCATAAGTCAGAACTGAAACTCTGTTTTGTGTTTTTCATCCTTGAGAGTGTGGTGCATTAAAGATGTGTTTTTCTGCAGGTTCTTGACCGAGGAGAGAAGATTGAGGTGCTGGTAGACAAAACTGAGAATCTTCGCTCTCAGGTCAGTATAAAGCCGAATTTTGTGTATTTGACTGCATATAATTTAAAATTTTTATTGTTGGTATTGTACGACTTTAGTGCTGGTTGATACTAATAATGTTCTGGAAGTTATGAAAGTGTTGTTGGACAAATTTTGAGGTATTTTCTTTTGGGGGCTAATGAAGTAGGGTGAGAAGCACACTCACTTCAAAGGAGTGTAGCTTGTCCTTGTTGGCTTCTGAGTCCCTGGCATCCGTTCTTATCTAAATATGTCTAAATATTGTATTAGTTAACTCTTTTTAAAAACCAAAATATCTTTTTAGACGCCTATGGAGACACACCTGTGCATTCTGAGGTATCAATGTGTTTTACTTGGACACATAAAACTAATGCAAGTTTAGGGAAAATAACCAAGAGTGAGAAAATAATTTTTTATCATTTTGGCATATGATACATATATTTATGATTTAAATTGAACGAGCATTTGTTCACATAGAAAATTTTATTGAATTTGTTCCCATGTCGTTTTTAGTTGACATCATTCTTTTTTGGAAATATTGTCTCTTTCTGATGTCATATCGGTGTTCTGCATTCATATCTAGGCTTCTTGTAACAACAAGAAGAATCACACGTGTTAATCTGCCAGATATTGTTACCTGATGAAGTTCTTTATATATGGACCACTTCTTGTTATTGAAATTAAACTGTGATTCCTTCGATTTTACTTTTCCCTAAGAGATATTCAGTTTGATCTAAGTTCTATTGTTACATGTTAAGAATGTATCACCTCTGAGCTTGCCACATTGGCTCACACAACATGCATTTATAATGCCTGGTCCCAATGAAAGTTGGCCAACTATAATAATTGACTTTCACTGCTGTACCAGACCACCATTTAGTGAGTGAGACCAATCAACTTGGCTACATGATGCCAAACCCAAAGACAACATTTCCACCGTTGTGTGTTCTCTATCTTTTCTTTCCCTTTTCCAATTTGCAATAATACCTTTGCATGACTGCCTGATTTTTGTCTTACAATTTGCAACTGTTGTTGCTTTACATTTTAAAGACTTGGAAGGGAAGTCTGTGTTTTATTCAAAAAGGTAATGTGAATGGAATTAAAGCGGAATTTTAGCTATCTTGATAAGTTTGTTGAATGTTTCTTAAACTGGACCAAATTCAAACATAGAAACAAAAACTCATGTACGCCTCTCTTGTTCCAAAACCTCCATCACGTCAGCAAGTGTATGATTCTTGTTCTTTTCATTGATTTCCAATATGATTGATCACACGATTGGATCTCTCAAAAAATTTCATAATGCTCGATATCCAAAACTATGATTTTTCTGAATGGTTGTGTGGGTAAATGGGGTTGAACAAATTGAGCTGTGAGCTTGTTGCCATGATGAGGATAGTTTATTGGGTGTGATTCAGATCCATGGATTAAATTAGTGGATTCAAGTTGAGATTGTCAAGAAGTTGATGATTTGTTGTAGGGTTTTATGCTAACTGTGGATTGAGCAATTGCATTTTTCCGAGATCATGCCATCGCTTTTCTGATTCATTGTAGTTCATTTAATTTTTTGCTGAAATTTTTCCTTTTCAGGCCCAAGATTTCAGGCAACAAGGAACACAGATTAGGAGGAAGATGTGGTTCCAGAATATGAAGATAAAATTGATTGTGCTGGGTATCCTCATTGTCTTGATTCTCATCATTGTTCTATCTGTCTGCAAAGGCTTCAATTGTTGATGATGATTAGGATTGTTCTCTGCTGCTGGATCAGTTCTTCCACATGTCCTCACATTTTGTTCAGAAATTCATGTCTAGCTTGATTGCTGCTCCACGACCTGCTGCCCACGTTACCTTATTAAGGGGCTCTTGGGCTGTAACTTGAATTGGTTGTATAAGTGATGTGCAGGAATTTCTTACGCCAAGTAGGAAAGGCTTTGTTTGTTTTACACAACACGAAACATTTATTTCTTTGATACTGTAATTGGATGACTGCCCAAATAACTGACCATTTGTGTTGCCACTGACTGGATTAATTCCTCCTCTTCTTTCCTCACCTTGAACTTCAAATTCAACTTCAACCTCTTGAAGTATTTGTACGCCACAGGTTCAGCCCGTCCGTCCGTCCATCTGCTTTATGAGCTTCTCAAGGGATGCATCCAAAATGGATTTTCGAATTTCTAGTATCAGCCAAACGACATATTGAGGTGTGTCCCAAAGTTTCTGTCCATAAAGAGCACCAACTTAAGCTTCGTTCCGCTGTATGATCAAATATTTTGCACACTCAAAATCACCATATTTTGTGGGTATGGTGATAAAATAAAGGCATAAAATAATGTAGTTGAACTTATAAGACATGATAAAATAAATGCTTATTCTAGTGATACGTGGTATAATTGATGATTATTTTTTAGACTTTATAAATGGCTAAATTTATATTTTTGTCTATATATATATATATATATTTTTTTGGTGGTGTCACTTAAATTTTTTATTATTTTGATTATACCTTTATATTTTTATTTTTAAATTAATTTAATGCTTTGTATTTTGATTTTTTTTATATTATAACTCGAATTTTTTATTATTTCAATTGTATTTTTATATTTACGTTTTTAAGTCAATTTAATTTATGTATTCTTATGTGTAAAAAAAAATTAAATTGATTCATCTTACTCTATATTTTTTTTATACATTTAAGCATATAAGTTAAATTGACTTGAAATATATATACAAGGATGTAATTAAAATAATAAAAAGTTTGAGTTATCACATACAAAAATAATTAAAATATAAAAGTTAAATTGAGTCAAAAATATAAATTTAAAAATATAATTAAAATAAAAAAATTAAATAATTATCACAAAATATAGACCAATTTTAATAATCATTAGAAAATTGGCATCTAACTCTTTCTTTCTGGTTAATGGTTTAATTATCACAAAACATAGACCAACTTTAATGGTTTGATGGTTTGCCACCATCAAACCATCCATCATTGTGGATTTAGAAATTATACCAATCTTAACGAGGAAAGGAATAAAGAATGGAGCAAGTACTAATCATGTGATCCAAAGGTACACTTCTTGCTTCACATTTCCTTCATGATTTAAAGAACCAAAACCCAAACACTAATAGACGTTAACTTTTTTTTTTTTTTGTATAAGTATGAGAAATTTAAGGGGTTTTCGAACAATGTATAGTCTTCGCTCAGAACCGTTTCAATTTTTGACATATCTAGAGACGAACAACTCGATCTTCTACTAAAGATCTCCATAATTAAGAACATAACCTTTTTTTTGAATTGATTAAGAAAGTTTTGCTTAGAAAGAATAGGGCACAGAAGGTTTTGATGACCCTTTAGATAGAGAGATGAATGATTTTGCATTGGCCAAGATAGGTATTTATAGCTAGGCCAATCAAAGAGTACCGAGTAAATATTTTGTAATATCATTGTTGCAGTTACCATATTTTGTGAATCCACAATTCATGGCAAAATTAAAATAATGTATAGTTAATATTTAATTGAAAAAAAGATGAGTCTGGCCCTGAATTTTTTTATTTTTGGACATTTAACTACTAATTTTTTTTTTAGTTCAAATTTACCCTTAAAATTTTTAAATAGTTTAATTCGAGAGTGAATTTAAGGTAGAAAAATAAAGTTTCAAGGGGTAAAGTGAACCAAAAATTATAATTTTAGGAGTAAAATGAACCATCTAAGTTTATAGTGAATTTTAACCTCCCAAAAAGGCTAATCGTTAAAAGATATACATTACAATCGTCAACGTTATCCTTTGATTATATATGGTAGAAATTAAAAGAAATAAATTGCAATATAGAAATTACATGCATAATTATAAGGTTAATGCTAATTATTCAAAATAATGTTTTAAGTTTCAATAAATGTACCTTATTTTAGGTAAATGTACATTTTTTTCAGTTCCAAAATAATCTTATGCGTAATGATAGAGCAATTGTTAATGTTAAATAAATACACTTTGTTTTTAGTTCTAAACAATTTTATTAGTTAATAATCGTACTTTGTAAAAAAAATTTAATTAATAAAATTATTTTGAAACTGCAAAATAAAAGATAAGGTGCATTTATTAAACCTTAACAATTAGGTTAGCATTGCCCTAATATTATTAATTGATAAAATGTTACTAAATAATATACATTTATCATCCACTAATGAAATTATTTTGAAATCGAAATCAATATACCTTATTTAAAAAAATAAAATTTCTTACCATATTGTTTTAAGTAGTGACAATTCATTTATTAAGTTGCTGATAAGGCTAATCAATGTGTAACTGGATATAGCTGGCACCTTGATAACCATTAAATGCTCATTTAAAATTTGAATTAAAGATGCTCACATGAATATTGTGCAAATTATATACATATTTTATGAATATTGCATAATATTTTGTAAATATTACACAGATTATATAAGTATTCTGTTAACATTATAAAGGTTGTATGAATAGTTTGTAATATTATGAATATTACAAGTTTGTAATGATATTCTACAAAAACTTTTGTTATATTTATATATAATCTTGTACAATTCACATAATCCCTCAAAAAAAATTCAAACGATTATATTGTTAGCGATGATAGTTTAATTGAGATTAATGATCCTAAACTATTTTTGGGTTTAGAATGTACATCAAAATTATTAATCGTTTAAAGATATTTTGTTTAAGTTAAACAGTTACGTAATCTAGCAATGTGGATATTACCAAAAGTCAATTATATCGTTAGCAATGATACGACTATAACTACATAAAAATCGTTTTACCGTTGAGTTATCGATAGATACGGATGAATAAATATAATTTATGATTGTGTTAATTTTAGAATATAGTTAAATCTTACTATTCCAGTAATTATTGATACCAACATTTTAAAAAATACATTCACATATCGAATGGGGTGTTAAGTGCTAACATTTTGGTCACTATAAAATATAAATTTTAACTATAAATTTATTCAAATCTCAATAATAAAAATCACAAGTTTTAATCTCACTAGCTCACTGAGGCTAGCCATACGAATTGTACATCTTCAACTATTTCAATCCATAATCACATAATTATTTAAGCTAGTAATCTCAATAACAATAATCACAAGTTTAATCCTACTAACTCGACGATGCCAAATGATTTGTGCATCTTCAACCATCCATGTCCTGATCATGGATTCTATAAAACTAATAATTTCACATGTGTATGGTCATGAGAATATCATGTTTACTAGTTATCTACTAGTTTCACATATCTCAAGATCATCTCACATGTGATCTCTAATTTCCCAAGATCCCAAGTGAAGTTAGACAATTTTTAAGCTCTTGTTGCTGCACTTCTTCTGCAGAACCGTAGCAACAATGTGGCTTGGTATGCTCTGCAATCAAAGGAACACAAAAAAAGATTAATTAGCCAATCTAAACTAATTAAAATTAAAAAACAAAATCTATATATAGAGAGAGAGAGAGAGAAAGAGAGAGATTTACCATGAGATGTGGTAAATCATTGATTCAATATTTGAGATGTTTATAAATAACTAGTTGGATCTTCTGTTTTGAAATCTGGGTAAGTGTGGGAATGGCTTGCCGAATCAAACCATTCAAACACTTATACATAATCATAAAAAACCAAGATCTACAAAGATTATTTATTTGAAAGAACTTGCTAGAGCACATGTCGATCTAACAACAGAATATTCAAACCTCATTCAAGTGAAAAAGAAAGACTTGTAGAATCAAAATAGACAACAAGAACTCTTAATTAACCTATCAAGAGAGAGAAAAAAATAGTGTTGCAATAAAATAGCTTGCAAGGTACGTATTTATAGGCCAAGAGAAGATAGCAACCAATACATATTTGGTAACATCATTATATATTACGAACTAGAATACATATTTTTTCTAATGGTAGGTAGAATAAAAGTCATTTGCTTACTTTATTTTGTGAATAAGCAATTCATGATAAATTTGAAATAAAGGTAAATTATCGTAAGTCTAAAAAAATTTTAAATTGTAAATATTGCCCCATTAAACAAAAACTGTGTTTCCATTATTTTGTTGTCTATTTTTTAACTAACAAGTGATACATATATATATATATATATTCCATTATATCTTTTATGATTTTTTTAGTTCCAAAATAATCTTATATTTATGTAAACAATTATTTTTTTTTTCAATTCCAAAATAACCTTAGCATTGCCCTGATATTATTAATTGATAAAATGTTATGAAATAATATACATTTATCATCTATTAATGAAATTATTTTGAAACCAAAATCAATATATCATATTTAAAAATAAAATAAAATTTCTTACCGTATTGTATGAAATAGTGACAATTCATTTATTAAGTTGTCGATAAGGCTAATCGATATGTAATTGAATATAACTGACAACTGTACAACCATTAAATGCTTATTTAACATTTGAATTAAAGATGGTCACATGAATATTGTGCAAATTATATAGATATTTTGTGAACATTGCACAATATTTTGTAAATATTACATAGATTAAATCAATATTCTGTTAATATTATAACCATTATATGAATATTCTGTAATATTATGCAAATTACATGAATATTGCAAGTTTGTAGTGATATTCTACAAACACTTTTGTTACATTTATACATAGTCTTGTACAATATTCATATCATCCGTGAAATAAAATTGAGACGATTATATCATTTGCGATGATAGTTCAATTGAGATTAATGATCCTTAATTATTTTTGAGTTTAGGATGTATGTCGAAATTATTAACCGATTAAAGATGTTTTGTTTAAGTTAAACAGTTACGTGATCTAGCGATATGGATATTACCAAAAGTCAATTATATCGTTAGCAATGATACGACTATAACTACATAAAAATCGTTTTACCGTTGAGTTATCGATAGATACGGATGAATAAATATAATTTATGATTGTATTAATTTTAGAATGTATTTAACTCTTACGATTCTAGTAATTATTAACACCAACATTTTAAAAAATATATTCATATATCGAATGGGGTGTTAAGTGCTAACATTTTGGTCACTATAAAATATAAATTTATTCAAATCTCAATAACAATAATCACAAGTTTTAATCTCACTAGCTCACTGAGGCTAGCCATACGAATTGTACATCTTCAACTATTTCAATCCATAATCACATAATTATTTAAGCTAGTAATCTCAATAACAATAATCACAAGTTTAATCCTACTAACTCGACGATGCCAAATGATTTGTGCATCTTCAACCATCCATGTCCTGATCATGGATTCTATAAAACTAATAATTTCACATGTGTATGGTCATGAGAATATCATGTTTACTAGTTATCTACTAGTTTCACATATCTCAAGATCATCTCACATGTGATCTCTAATTTCCCAAGATCCCAAGTGAAGTTAGACAATTTTTAAGCTCTTGTTGTTGCACTTCTTCTGCAGAACCGTAGCAACAATGTGGCTTGGTATGCTCTGCAATCAAAGGAACACAAAAAAGGTTAATTAGCTAATCTAAACTAATTAAAATGAAACAACAAAATCTATATATGTATATATATAGAAATATATATATATATATAGAGAGAGAGAGAGAGAAAGAGAGATTTACCATAAGATGTGGTAAATCATTGATTCAATATTTGAGATGTTTAGAAATAACCAGTTGGATCTTTTGATTTGAAATCTTGGTAAGTGTGGGAATGGTTTGCCAAATCAAACCATTCAAACACTTATACATAATCATAAAAAACCAAGATCTACAAAGATTATTTATCTTAAACAACTTGCTAGAGCGCATGTCGATATCTCTAACAACAGAACATTCAAACCTCTTTGACTTGAAAAAGAAGGACTTGTAGAATCAAAATAGACAACAAGAACTCTTAATTGACCTATCGAGAGAGAGAAGAAAATAGTGTTGCAATGAAATAGCTTGCAAGGTACGTATTTATAGAGCAAGAGAAGATAGCAACCAATTCATATTTGGTAACATCATTATATATTACGAACTAGAATACATGTTTTTTCTAGTGGTAGGTAGAATAAAAGTCATTTGCTTACTTTATTTCGTGAATAAGCAATTCATGATAAATTTGAAATAAAGGTAAATTATCGTAAGTCTAAAAAAAATTTAAATTGTAAATATTGCCCCATTAAACAAAAACTGTGTTTCTAATATTTTGTTTTCTATTTTTGAACTAACAAGTGATACATATATATATATATATATATTTATTCCATTATATCTTTTATGATTTTTTTTAGTTCCAAAATAATCTTATATCTATTTAAACAATGATTTTTTTTTTTTCAGTTCCAAAATAACCTTAGCATTGCCCTGATATTATTAATTGATAAAATGTTACCAAATAATATACATTTATCATCCATTAATGAAATTATTTTGAAACCAAAATCAATATATCATATTTAAGAATAAAATAAAATTTCTTACCATATTGTATTAAATAGTGACAATTCATTTATTAAGTTGTTCATAAGGTTAATCAATATGAAATTGAATATAACTGACAACTGTACAGCCATTAAATGCTTATTTAAAATTTGAATTAAAGATGGTCACATGAATATTGTGCAAATTATATAGATATTTTGTGAATATTGCACAATATTTTGTAAATATTACATAGATTACATCAATATTTTGTTAATATTATAACCGTTATATGAATATTCTGTAATATTATGCAGATTACATGAATATTGCAAGTTTGTAGTGATATTCTACAAACACTTTTGTTACATTTATACATAATTTTGTACAATATTCACATCATCCGTGAAATAAAATTGAGACGGTTATATCATTTGCGATGATGGTTCAATTGAGATTAATGATCCTTAATTATTTTTGAGTTTAGGATGTATGTCGAAATTATTAACTGATTAAAGATGCTTTGTTTTAAGTTAAACAGTTACGTGATCTAGCGATATGGATATTACCAAAAGTCAATTATATCGTTAGCAATGATACGACTATAACTACATAAAAATTGTTTTACCGTTGAGTTATCGATAAATGCGGATGAATAAATATAATTTATGATTGTGCTAATTTTAGAATGTATTTAACTCTTACGATTCTAGTAATTATTGACACCAACATTTTAAAATATATATTCATATATCCAATGGGGTGTTAAGTGTTAACATTTTGGTCACTATAAAATATAAATTTCAAATATAAATTTATTCAAATCTCAATAACAATAATCACAAGTTTTAATCTCACTAGCTCAGTGAGGCTAGCTATACGAATTGTACATCTTCAGCTATTTCTATCCATAATCACATTTATTTAAGCTAGTAATCTCAATAACAATAATCACAAGTTTTAATCTTACTAGCTCGATGAAGCCAAATGATTTGTCAACCATCTTGGGCTTACCGCCCAAACATTTTTCAAATAAAAGGGCACTAAGGTTCTAACAACAAATCGAACTCTCTATTTCCTGCCCTCAACATTACACCCATAGATCTTGAGGGTGGGACATCCCTATACACAACTAAACCCGGGCTCTAGCCTTATTGGACTCGCCCTCAACAATAACTTTTCCCTTACCTGGAATGACAAGAATAAACAAGGTGAACCACAAAGCTCAACAAGTATATATTACAACAAATAAATCAATAGAGTCAAGGCATGGATAAACCAAAATTGAATAGACTCAACTTCCCAAGTACGAGTAGCATTTCCCATTAGATCCCATCATTATTATCATTCCCATGCCATTGTCATTATGCATTTCATGTATCATTTCATTTCTCAATCATTATTATCATTCCCATGCCGTTGTCATTATGCATTTTATGCATCATTTCATTTCTCATGAATAAATAATTTCCATGCAGCACATCAGCCCTCAAGGCCTTTCATTCACATGCATGCATACATATACATAGAAAAATCATTTAGCCATTCATTTGGCTTGAGCATCGCCTACCAGGTTTATAGCCACCTTACCCACGTCAGGCGCTATTTAGGATATCTTTTTCTCACCCCGCGGTACATAGCCGCCGCACAAAATATAGGTGCGCAAATAATAATACCATGCAATGCTCATGAAGGTTCCAAGTAAACATATCGAACATGCTTCATTATTAGCAATGTTCTCATCATAATCATCAAGCGCACTTAGACATGTCAAGATTATATCCTTACATGAGCTACTGGTATTTTCATCACATGATTTAGCATCATTCCTTGGGATTCAATTCCATACCATTTCTCAAGGTCAAACAAGTTGATTACATGAATTCACCATTAAAAACTCATGATTTTCATTTTCAATTCTCACCGTTAATT
This sequence comes from Diospyros lotus, assembly GCF_014633365.1. Classification (NCBI taxonomy): domain Eukaryota; kingdom Viridiplantae; phylum Streptophyta; class Magnoliopsida; order Ericales; family Ebenaceae; genus Diospyros; species Diospyros lotus. Next base: position 1,202,216 of record NC_068341.1, read on the forward strand.
TACTTTCCCATTTTTGGAACACCTACATATCCACGAGATGATTTTTGAAAATAACTAAGACATCACAAGAGCTTTGGGGAAGAATTACAAACTTTAGAAAAGAGTCGGACCAAAACAAAATAATTAATACATTCTATTAGTTGACAGAATAAAAGAGTTGGTTAACCAACTAAGGACTTAGTCAATCGATGAAGAAGATTTAGTCGACTAAATAGGGACTTGGTCGACCGAGTAAAAACACTTAGTTGACTAACAGAAGCCAAATTATCTTCTTGGTCAACCGATTGAAACACTTGGTCGACTAACAGAAACCAAAATACCACTTGGTCAACCGATTGAAACACTTGGTCGACTGATTGAAACACTTGGTCGATTAACAAAAAGCAAAACACATACTTGATCGACCGACAGAAATACTTGGTCGACTAACAAAAGGCAAAACACATACTTGGTTGATCGACAAAAATACTTGGTCGACTAATAGAGGTCTGAAACTTAAAAATAACAACGATACCCCACAAAACTCAATATCCCAAGCAAGATACACCAAACCTTGCTTCTCTAACATTCCTAATCAATCAAGTGTCATTCCTTTGAGAATTTAGGGTGAACTAGACTCTAACGAAAACTCTCGATAAGACCTATCAAGGATAAAACACAAGGTTTAAAGAAATGAGAAAGTAATCCACCAATCAATATGGCTAAAGATTAGATCTTCTAAGAAAATAGAAGATTCGAAGACAAATAAACCAAGAAGGGAACCAACTTGACCCAAGAGAAAAAGAACCAAAGCTTACATTAACAAGGAAAGTCAACACGAACTTGCATTGAAATAACATAGAAGAAACAAGACCTTGCATTTAGAACGAGAACTTGCTTTCAAAAAAAAATGAGGAGGTAAGGAAACTTGCCATGAAAAAGAAATAGAGAAGAAACTTGCATAACCAAAAAGAAATGCAAGAAAAACTTGCCTTAACAATGCTTGGTCCAAAGAAAAGAACAACCAGCTGCAACTTCCCACTTAAAGCTTCAATGGAGATTGATAATGGAAGAAGAAAGAAAGAAGAAGAAGATGAAAAAAATGACTGATCGGGAGAAGGGGAAGGAAAGAGAAAAAGACAAAGAAAAGAAAGAAGCATGGGGGAGGGATGGCCGCCAATCAGCTTTCCAACCACCCCCTTAGCCAAATTACCACTTTGCCCCTCTCATTTACACACACACCACAACGCATTAGACCCATTTTGGTCTTTTGCCTCTTTTTCTTTTCTTTTCCATTTTCCTTTTTTCCCAATATCACTCATAAATTCATTTATAATAATATCCATTTATGAAATTCCCATTTCACCCTTACTTTTCACACACACAATAAACCACATATCAAGCCCTCATTAGACTTTTCATAATTCATTCATTTTGATTAATTAAAATACACAAATCTTTATGCTCGTGGGCCCAATGCCCATTTCATTAGCCCAACACAATGGCCCCAATATATATTCTTAGGCCTCAGGGCATCTCAACCTCATTCTTAAATAAAACACAACCCATAACAAATGGTTTCAATCTAAATTTTCTTTAAAAGCTCAATCTCTTAAATTAGGCACTTCACAATATTTATAGCATCTAAATCTTGAGGCTAATTTATCACACATAGTAAATTATAATTCAAGAAAAACTCTAGACCCACTAACGGGTCATTACAGCGCATGTCGATCTAACAATAGAATATTCAAACCTCATTGAATTGAAAAAGAAGGACTAGTAGAATCAAAATAGACAACAAAAACTCTTAATTGACCTATCGAGAGAGAGAGAGAGAAGAAAATAATGTTGCAATGAAATAGCTTGCAAGGTACGTATTTATAGGCCAAGAGAAAATAACAACCAATACATATTTGGTAACATCATTATATATTACGAACTAGAATACATGTTGTAACATCCCGAAATTTGGAGATAAATATTAATTTTTATTTTCGATGATTATTGAGTGTTTATCATTTAAAGAAAATAATAATTTATGTTGTTTTGAGGAAATAGGAAATTAAGGGTAATTAATTAAATTAATTTAGGAATTTTTTGAAATGTCAAGGTGTAAGTGTAATAAAGGAAAAAAGAGTTTGGGGTGTATGTGTTAATTTTCAGAAGTTATGGGTTAAAATGTAAAACCCAGAAGCGACTGAGAGTCATTATAAAATTAAATGGATGCATTATATGTATGAAGGAGGTAGTAGCTTGGAAGGCACGCTTGCGAGGGAGGAAGCAGGCAGTCGCGGGTTCGAGCAAAGGGAGAGACGCGTGCCAAGGGGGAAAGAATTGACCTATTGAGAAAAAGAAGAAAATAGTGTTGCAATGAAATAGCTTGCAAGGTACGTATTTATAAACCAAAAGAAGATAGCAACCATTATATATTTGGTAACATCATTATATATTACGAACTAGAATACATGTTTTCTCTAGTGGTAGGTAGAATAAAAGTCATTTACTTACTTTATTTTGTGAATAAGCAATTCATGATAAATTTGAAATAAAGGTAAATTATCATAAGTCTAAAAAAAATTTAAATTGTAAATTTGCCCCATTAAACAAAAATTGTGTTTCCATTATTTTGTTGTCTATTTTTGAACTAACAAGTGATACATATATATATATATTTATTCCATTATATCTTTTATGATTTTTTTTTAGTTCCAAAATAATCTTATATTTATTTAAACAATGATTTTTTTTTCAGTTCCAAAATAACCTTAGCATTGCCCTGATATTATTAATTGATAAAATGTTATGAAATAATATATATTTATCATCCGGTAATAAAATTATTTTGAAACCAAAATCAATATATCATATTTAAAAATAAAATAAAATTTCTTACCATATTGTATTAAATAGTGACAATTCATTTATTAAGTTGTCGATAAGGCTAATCAATGTGCAATTGATTATAGCTATACAACCATTAAATGCTCATTTAACATTTAAATTAAAGATGATCACATGAATATTGTGCAAATTATATAGATATTTTTTGAATATTGCACAATATTTTGTAAATATTACACATATTATATCAATATTCTGTTAATATTATAACGGTTATATGAATATTCTATATAATATTATGCAGATTACATGAATATTGCAAGTTTGTAGTGATATTCTACAAAAACTTTTGTTATATTTATATATAGTTTTGTACAATTCACATAATCCATGAAATAAAATTGAGATGGTTATATCATTAGCAATGATGGTCTAATTGAGATTAATGATCCTTAATTATTTTTGAATTTAGGATGTATGTCGAAATTATTAACCGTTTACAGATGTTTTATTTAAGTTAAACAGTTATGTGATCTAACGATATGAATATTATCAAAAGTTAGTTATATCATAAGTGATGATACGACTATAACTATATAAAAACCGTTTTAGTTATACAGATTAATAAATGTAATTTATGATTGCATTAGTTTTGAGTGTAGTGAACTCTTATGATTATAGTAATTATTGAGACCGACATTTTAAAAAATACATTCACACAGAACAGGATGTTAAGTGTTGTTGCCTAGAAAAATACCCAAGAAGGGGGGAATTGGGTTTTTAAAAAATTAATTAATAATTTTTAACTCTTTTAAAAACTCTTAAATTTTTTATTTTAATATGTGGTGATTGCAGTAAGATTAAAAACAAAAAAATCACACAACCACAAAGAATAAGAGAAATTTATAGAGGTTCATAATCCTCTCTCTCAAGACTTAGTTTGAGACTCTCAAGACTTAGCCTGAGGTTTCACTTGGGATAATCAACATTTGCTTTTAATTGGAGCTAGAACCAACATACAATCTCTTACCTATGCAAGAACCACTAGTATTGTAATGCCCCGCTTTCCCGGACGCGTTATGACTTGGGACAATTCTGAGACAATAATTTTTTTTTTCTTTCAAATACTAGAGCTGAACCACATCATTCCTCGAAATCGTCCCAGAATTCCCATCTATTAATCTCGAAAGAGAATCACTTACACATCAAATGCAGAACCAATGATCGAAACCTGATATTTTAACAATAATCATAAATAAATTCTTACATCTTCAACATTTCTCAAAACGTTCAGAATCTAAAGTAACAGAACTTAAATATAAGGGCTACATTACATACATTTCATTTGTCATGCACTCTGCTAAGTGTCATTTCATGCCTCATTCATTCTCGTTATCTGCTACAATCTCCATCTGGAACGTTTGAATATTCCAATGGCAAAACCCAAGTTAGATGATGAATCATCCAAATAAGGGTACAGAAAACATATTTTGTGTACGAATGCAATGTCTTACCTCGTAGGTGTCAACTACACCCTTCATGCTACTTACCATTTTTTGCGGCCCCCCTCTTTCGAAACCGAGGTGTATGGGTGCACCCTTGGTAAAGTAGCGGTGCTAGTTCCTACTCCATACGGCTTCAAATGCGAGTGATCAATGATATCAACGTGTATTCATGCATTTCATAGTCATGTCATGTATGCAGTCTAAGTGATGGATACATATCAGGGCATGTCAATATGATGAAAACATTTTCGAGAAACATAAACCAAGCATTTTTTATAAAACTAACTTTAATTGAGAAATACCACTTACCTTTTCAAGCTTATCGGGCTACCTCGATATTCGTGCCCTGTCTCGAAATTCGTGCATCGCCTCGATTTGCGTGCCAACTTCAAAATTTGCACAAGTCTCTTCAAATTAAGCCTCAAAGCACCCTAATCACCATAATTATTTAATTAAACATTAAAACCTATTTTTTCATAATTTCTTGCATTTTCTTTAATTTTCTCTATATTTCTTTCTATTTTTTCTCAATAAATCCAAACTAAATATTTCTAAAAATATTTTCTCAAATATTTTACTACGACAATTCATAAAATAATATTCTGGAATTTTTAGAATTTTCTAAGAAAATTACTTACCTTGACTTAGCCTGTTTCCTCGGTATGCGTGTCATATCCTCAAAACGCGTTCTGGGCCATTTTTTCTCACCAAAAATCTCTGGGATATCACCGAAATATGATTTCCTATTTTTTGGGATTTTATAGGATTTTTCCCCATTATTTTTCCTTTTTTTTTCTCTTTCTTTTTCTTTCTTTCTTTTCTCTTTTTCTTTTTTTCTTTTATTTTTTCCTTACTTCTTCTTCAACCTCCCGCTCCCCTGCTCCCGCGCACGAGTGCGATTTTGTTCACCCCCTTTAACGGGGGTGAACGTAACCCCCGTCAGTGGGGGTTAAAAAAATAATCATGTTTCAAAAAAAAAATTATTTTTAGTTATTTTTAAAAAAAAAATCATTTTCAACCACTCTAATAAATTAATTGCTGAAAACAGTCACTTTCCAGTTTTAATCCTGTCAATTATTTTTGTAAGTCTGTCAATTATTTTTGTAAGTCTGTCATTTTTTATAAGTTCTAATCCATCCAATTTTGATCTTGTCACATTTTCAGTTAAATTCTAAAAATAAATTTTTTTTTTGAAACATAATTAATTTTTTTTGAAACAATTTTGTAATTTTTTTTCAATTAAGGGTTATTTTTTTAACCCCACTGACGGAGTTACGTTCACCCCCGTTAAAGGGGGTGAACAAAATCGCACTCCCCACGCACTGCTCCCTCTTCTCTTTTTTTTTTCTCTTTTCTTCTTCTTCTTCCTTCTCTTCTTCTTTTTCTTCTTCTTCTTCTTCTTCTCCTCTTCTTTCCCCTGCTTCTGCGTGCGCGAACTAGGGCTTGCGCGCTGCCATGGCTAAAACCAGCCATCCCGGCCGCCTCTGACCATCCCTGCTACCACCGCTCGAGCCTCTGGTCGCCTCCACGCCGCCCGCCATCGCGGCCTCCTCGCCGCAAGACACCATCACAGCAGCCGTGCGCGCTGCAGTTTCAGCGGATCCGCCATAGCTGGCCATCGAAGGCCTTGGTCGCGGCTCACCGCTGCCATCTACAGCCACCCCAGCTGCTGCAACTCAGCCTCGGCCGCCCCTGATTGCACCGCTTGCAGCCGCTGCTACCTGCTGGCCGCACAAGACAGCTTCTTACGTCTACCATGGCCAACTTCAGCTGTTGGAAAATGGGCACTGCTTTATGCCATCTCTCTCTCTCGCAATCTTTCTCTCTCTCTCTTTGATGCTCTCGACCACCACTTGTTTGCTGCTCTTAATCGACCAAAACCATTGCCAATTTATAGCCTCCACTGCCTTGGCCGCTACTCCATTCGAACGTGTATAAATATATATATATCCATCATATTTATTACTCCATCCCTTAAATCTTGCTGCCATATCTTCCTTAAATCCCGCTGCTCAAATCCTGTTGCCATAATCTCTCCATTTTGCAGTCGAAATCTCGGCTATTAAAGCTTCACAGAAGCTTCGCGAAGCCAGCTTGCACACACGCACAATGCATATATATATTTATATAACTATTATATAATACACTAACATATAAGAGAAATTACACTTTTAATTCTCATAATTCATCTAATATCACTTGGGTAATTTTCTTATTGCAACTATGCCCTCAAACATCGATTAAATTTGCATTTCAATACCGAAAATCCACAATTAGTATCTTATATTTTACTCAATATAGACGATTTTGCCTTTGCGTACTCTCGGGACCTTTGTTTCATCTTGAAACCACTAAAGGGTTGCTCATTACGCAAAATCGGAGCCCCCCTAAGGTTCTGTTGATTTTTCGGGAGCCTCCTACAACGATTCGGTTTTACAGCCTAAATGGTAGCTGTATTTTAGCTGTACCGAAAATCATTCCGAATTCGATTTCTTTCGATACCATAAATCCTATCTCGGAACGCTCATCGAAACTATATTATTTTCTTTAGACAATTTCACTCCGAGGCATTCCCTACAGTCGATTCGGTTCTAATAACTGCTATCAAACCAATTTTTTGGTATTCTAAACTTATTAAAATTACGTGGCATCTTTATACGAACATGGGGTATTACAAGTATACTACTAACAAATATAATTCCCTCACACAACAAGTGAGTAAAATAATCCTCTCACACAACAAGTGAGTAAAAATAACAAACTTACAACTAGAAGCAATTACAAACAAGTCACCAACGGTTGAAAATTCTACCAGCTAGCACACTTCTAGCACTTCGAACATTTTCACTCTTGTTTGAATGCTCTATCAAGTTTGTTCTCCCTTGAACCTCCATACTTACCCTATATATATACATATTCCAAACATACTAGCCATTAAAAAAAAATGTTAATATGAAGTTGGAAATTCAAAAAATATTTAGGCTTTCTCAAATATTAAGAAAACATGTCTCACCTTTAATTCAAAGTAAATTTACTTTTTGTATGAGAAATCAAAATTTAAAAATTCAAATATAAGCTTTTGAGACATAAATGATTAAAACAAGAAAACATGTCTAAAAGTAATTATCTTTTAATTCAAAATAAATTTACTTTTTGCATGAGTAAGAGAAAACATGTCTAAAAATAATTCTCCTTTAATTCAATATTTAAAAATTCAAATATAAACTTTTGAGACATAAATGATTAAAACAAGAAAATATATCTAAAAATAATTCTCTTTTAATTTAAAAATAAATTTACTTTTTGCATGAGTAAAAGAAAACATTTCTCAAAACAATTCTCTTTTAATTCAAAATAAATTTATTTTATACATGAATAAGAAATTCATTTATCAAGATATGAAAATTTAAACATAAACTTTTGAGACATCAATGATCAAAACAAGGAAACATGTCTAAAGACAATCCACTTTTAATTCAAAATAAATTTAAATTTTGCATGAATAAAAAATATATTTTTATCATAAAAATATTTTTATTATCATCAAAATCATATTTATTTACCCTTGAGCTTAACAAGTGTTATATAAAATATTGATATAAATTTATTCAAATATTAATAACAATAATCACAAGTTTTAAATCCACTAACTCAGCAACGTTGCTATATGAATTGTACATCTTCAACCATTTTTATCCATAATCACATATTTATTTAAGTTAGTAATCTCAATAATAATAATCACAAGTTTTAATTCTACTAGCTCGGGATGCACAAATTATTTGGCATCTTCAACCATCCTTGCCCTTAACCATGAATTCTATGAAATTAATAATTTCACGTGTATAATCAAGAGATTATCAAATTTACTAGTTATCTATTAATTTCACATATCTCACATGTGATCTCTAATTTCCCAAGATGGCAAGCCAAATTGGGACAATTTTTAAGCTCTTGTTGTTGCACCTCTTCTATAAAACCGTAGCATCAATGTGGCTTGGTATGCTCTGGAATCAAAGGAACACCGAAAGGTCAATTAGCCAATCTAAACTGACCTTAATGAAGCAAGTAAATCTCTCTCTCTCTCTCTCTCTCTCTCTCTATATATATATATATATATATATAAAGAGAGAGAGAGAGATTTTTACCATGAGATGTGATAAACCATTGATTCAATATTTGAGATGATTAGAAATAAATAGTTAGATCTTCTATTTTGAAATCTGGGTAAGTGTGGGAATGATTTGCTAGATTAATCCATTTAAACACTTATACATAATCATTAAAAACCAAACTCTACAAAGATTATTTGTTTGATAAAACTTGTTAGAGCGCATGTAGATCTAACAACAGAATATTCAAACCTCTTTGAAATGAAAAAGAAAAACTTGTAGAATCTAAATAGACAACAAGAACTCTTAATTGACCTATCAAGAGAGAGAAGAAAATAGTGTTGCAATTAGGGGTGAGCAAGAGTTTGGATAAATTGAACTAATCGAACCGAACTAATAAGTTTGATTGGTTCGATTCAATTTTTCATGGGTAGCAGTTTGGTTCGGTTATTTCCCTGAAGATTTTCGGTTATTTAATTCGGTTCGTTTCAGTTATTTCTCCCAAAAAATTTGATTATTTGGTTCAATTTTGTTGGTATTATTAATCAAAAAACTGAATCCAACCCTCTTTTATTAGGTCCGGTTTGGTTTTTTTTTTGTAAGAATTTGGATTCAGTTACAACGACTTAAAATTTGATTAGTTTGGTTTCGATTATTTCTGTTAATTTAAATGATTCAATCAATTTGGTTTGGTTATAACCGATTGTACATCCCTAGTTGCAATGAAATAGCTTGCAAGGTACGTATTTATAGGTCACGAGTAGATAACAACTGTTACATATTCAGTAACATCATTATTACGAACTAGATTACATGTTTTTTTTGTGATAGGTAATTGGTAATAATATCCTTATTACGAACTAGAATGTGTGCTTTTTCTAGTGGTAGGTAGAATAAAAGTCATTTACTTTCTATATTTTGTAAATCAACAATTCATAGTAAATTTCAAATAAGGGTAAATTATTGTAAGTCTAAAAAAATTGTAAATATTGTCCCCATTAAACAAAAAATGTTTTTCCACTATTCTGTTGTCTATTTTTGAACTAACAAGTGATATATATATATATATATATTCCATTTACCCTTTATGATTTTTTAAAAAATGATTTCTCATGTAAGTTAAGATTAACACAATTATAAATTAAGTTTAATGGCTTTATCTATTAATGACTCAATAATGAATTCTTAATATTAACAGTATGTTAGTTAAATATTTAATTTTAATTCGTCTATTAGCACGAAAAATCAAAAATTGTCCGCGTTTTTGTGATTTTATCCAAAAGTTTTAATTTTGGCAATATGGTTTCGATTTCATCAATTGGTTAAAATTTTATCCACGACTTGAATCCGGTTCGTCGGCGTCCAAGACCCGCTAACATGACATGCCACCTGATAATTTAAAATATTTTGAGTGGACCTGACATACATGTGTAAAATAAGGATATTAGCTCAAAAAAATCAAATCTTTTCACATTTTTACGATTTTATCCAAAAGTTTTAATTTTGGTAATAAGGTCTCAATTTGATCAATTAGTTGCAATTTTATCCACGACCCAAATCCGATTCAAGAGACATCCACAACCCACTAACATGGCATGCTACTTAGCATTCTAAAACATTTTGAGTGGGCTCCACATGCACATGTAAAAATTAAAAAATAAAATGATATTAAATATATATATTTAATATATGTATTCGTTATATATATATATGCACAAAGAGAAGGAAGCAGGCAGAGAACGGTGACAGTGACGAATGAGGACGATAATGGTGACGATTACGACAAAGAACGGCGACGGCAACAACTGATCTAGAAACTGGAAGCGATGATCAATCTGGGCTTGCTCCTACTCACAGTGACAACGACCTATCTAGAAGTTGGACCGACCACCGATCTGGTCTTTCTCTTACTTAGGGCCAACTCATAGAAAGCGACTGACGGCCTTTTGCTCTTGCCGATCGATGATGTCCTTTGCCAGCTGCCTCGCCCTCACCGTCAGTCGCTTAAGCTAGCCCCATCGACGTCAATGATTGGCCATCAAATTTCCAGATCAGCCTCTATCTCCACCTCCAGCTTCTAGATCGGTTGCTACCTCCAACCCAGCATCATCACCGTCCTCATCATCTATTTGCCTTCCTTTGTAAATATATCTATATCACACACACATATATATAATATATATTTAACATTATTTTAGTTTTTTTATTTTTTTTTTACACATATATGTGGGGCATACTCAAAATGTTTTAAAATGCCAGGTGGCATGCCATATCAATGGATCTTGGATGCCGACAAATTGGATCTGGATCATAGATAAAATTGTAACCAATTGATCAAATCGAGACCTTATTGCCAAAATTAAAACTTTTGAATAAAATCGCAAAAACGCGAAAAGGTTTGAATTTTTTGTGCTAATATCCTTTTTTTACACATGTAAATGTGAGACTTACTCAAAATGTTTTAAAATGTCATGTGGCATGCCATGTTAGCAAGTCTTAAATGCCAACAAATCAAATTTGAGTCAAGAATTAAATTATAATCAATTGATCAAATCGAGACCTTATTCACAAAAATGTAAAAATGTTTGAATTTTTCATACTAATAGTCCATTTTAATTCGTATTATTTCAAGACAAACAATCACTTAGAACTATACATCACAAATTTTAGGGTGGGTTGTAATTTTTTTTTACTAAGTTATTATTAAAAATTATTATTTTTATATTAAAAAATTAATTTTTTATATTAAAAATTAATTTTTTAATATAAAAAATGAATTTTAATTATGCGCTACCTTGGGCTTCAGCCCAGTGCAGCTCACACATGAATCCGCCATTATCCGATTGGTTTAGTGGTTGTCGATTCATCCTACTTCGCATTCGAGGACGGAAATAATGCCTATAATTCCAACCGTGACATGTTAACAAAAAGAAAAGGTAGTCAAGCTTAATTTACTAGTCATGATAGGTCAAAACCCAATTGAACAAACCCTGCCTACTCACTTCCTCGTCTAGCTATGCATCAATTAAATTTATTACTTATATAAATTAGAGAAATAAAATGATAATATTCAAAAACTAAAAGTTAAAACTAATTTAATTTGATTATTTGTCATCAAAATTAAGTGAGAAAAATTTAAATAGAGAAAATATATGAGGAATTGCAAAAGATCCTAGTTATTTGAAGTTTGAATACATTAAATACTTACTTGGAGTAATCTCCCTTCATTAAATTGCTGAGTAGACTAATCAGAGTGTCTGTTTGAATAAGTTAGTAGTAGATGGTAGTAAACTATTAAATTAATTACTCATTTTATCATTTGAATTAAAGATGGTCAAATCTTAATAAATTAAAAATATGGAAATGCTGGTTAGGTATTCAGTCGGGACATTTGTTTCTAAATGTGTTATATTTTGTGTTGCATCAAAATAAATGTATAACAAATTAATTATGTATAAAATTATGTTGGGTTTAACAATTAAACCCCCCAAAATCACTTGGTTTCGTCCATGGCAGCCGGAAAACGACCAGACTAGTGGTGGTTTGGCCCATGGTTGTCCTTTTTTGGAGAGTGCAAGAGAGGAAAAAAGACGAAGAATAATGGTAAAAATAAAAGAGAGTTATAAACATCAAATTAACATTCACTTGTAAATGTGATAAGTCGTTGATTTAATTTTTGAGATATCTACAAACGATCAACTCGATCTTCTGATAATGCTAAAGATCTCCTGTAATATCTAGAGAGCCCAGAGAGATTAGTATATATCGAGAATAGTGTAAGAAAGGAAACAACATTAGCTAGATATTTTTTGGGTTGAATGTTGGCAAAGAACTCCCAAGTTAAGCGTGCTTGACCTAGGGTAATCCGGGGATGGGTGACCCCCCTAGAAAGTTCGCGTAGGCCCATCAGGATAAGTTATTCTGATTCTTCTTATCGCTTGAACGGAATGTTACAGGTGGTATCAGAGCCGACCCGAGCCGTGTGTTGGGACCGTGTACTAGTCAAAGGCTGGGGGTACTGGACTGGGGACCGTGTACTAGCCCAAGGCTGGGGGTACTGGACCGGGGACACTGGACGGGAGAGAGCTGGGACCAGTTATAAGGTCGCATGACGAGAACGTCATGTGCTTAAGGGAGGAGAATGTAATACCCCGAGAGCCCAGAGAGATTAGTATATATCGATGATAGTGTAAGAAATGAAACAACACTAGCTAGATACCTTTTAGGATGAATGTTGGCAAAGAACTCTCAAGTTAAGCGTGCTTGACCTGGGGTAATCCAAGGATGGGTAATCCCCCTGAAAAGTTCGCATAGACCCATCAAAATAAGTTATTCCAATCTTTCCTATCGCTCGAACGGAATGTTACATCTCCACAACTACGAACATAACTTGTGGCTTGATAGAACTGATTCAAATACTCAAAACCTTTTTCTTTGAATTGATGAAGTAAGATTTGCAAAGTAAGAATAGGGAACAAAAGGTTTTGACGACCTTCAGGTGAGGAATGATTTTGCATTGGTCAAGGTAGGAATTTATAGGCCAATAGAAGACTAACAAAGTAAATATTTTGTAATATCATTATTGCAGTTACCATATTTTGTGAATCCATAATTCATGGAAAAATTAAAATAATGTTTAGTTAATGCTTAATTGGAAAAAGGTGAATTTGTCCCTGATTTTTTTTTTTTTTTTTTGGACATTTAACTCCTAAGCTTTTTTTTTTTTTTTAGTTCAAATTTACCCATAAAATTTTAAATAGTTTAATTGGGGAGTGAATTTAGGTAGAAAACTAAAGTTTCAGAGGTAACATGAACCAAAAATTATCATTTTAAGAGTCAAACGAATCATCTTAAAAAGTTTAAAGTGAATTAAAACCTCCCAAAAATGCTAATCATTAAAAGAAATAAATCGCAATAATCAATATTATCCTTTGATTAACCCCTCGGGGATTGTAGAAGATCTATCGCATGTGTTTAGGAGTTTGAGATATCGAGAGATTATGGATTTAATTATGCCTCTATGTGAGACTGCGCAATTGACTGTGTCTGTTCAAGAAACCAGGCTTCTAGATTTCAGCTCACAATGAACATGTCCATTCACCTAAAAATATAGAGCAAGTAAATCATGGCTTTTAAAGAGAGGAAGAGATATGTTTCCGTCAAAGGGCTAACCGTTCGTAAGAGATCTCTGAATTTTTCTATGTTAGAAAAAAAAAAAATTCCTTTTGACTGTTTGTGGTTGAAATTAAAAGAAATAAATCGTAATAGTCAATAATATCCTTTGATTATTTGTGGTTGAAATTAAAACAAATAAATCACAATACATTTGTGGTTAAAATTAAAAGAAATAAATCACAATATTTCTACATACATAATTATAAGGTTAACGCTAATTATTTAAAATACTGTTTAAGTTTCAATAAATATACCTTATTTTAGGTAAAGTATATTTTTTTCAATTTCAAAATAATTTGGCTTAATACATAATTTAGTCCCTGAACTAATAAAAAAAATGGCTTTAAGGATATCAACTAAATTGTGCTCACTGTTCATCCCTAGACAAAATAATTTATACACTTTTAGTCCCTGACTTAATCGACGTTAACTGAGACGTTAACTTTGGCTCGTTATGCTGCCACGTCATCGACACATCACTCCTCAGTACTGCCACGTCACCACGGCTTAATGTATTTTTTAGTCCCTGGACTAATAAAGAAAATGGCTTTAAGGATTTCAACTAAATTGTGCTCACTATTCATCTCTAAACAAAATAATTTTATACACTTTTAGTCCCTAACTTAACCGACGTTAACTGAAACGTTAATTTTGCCTTGTCACGCTACCACGTTACTCGTAATATTCACGTATGCTATCCATATTTTAATTAAAAAAAAATAACTTCAACACACACCCAGCCATGGTTGCCGACGGCCATGGGGAGCCATTTTTCCCCCTTCTCCCTCTTTCCTTATTTTGGACCACTCTTGCCTCAGCATCCGTCGTCGATTCAGCCATTGCCGGTCACCTCGAAACGACTAAGGGTCGGGGACCCTAAACCCAGCGATCAGGGAACGACTAGAGGTCGAGGACCAAGGTTCTGGGTTCCCCGACCCCTAGCAGCTGACGACCATGGCCGCCAATCACCCGACCATTAGGTTCTCGGTCCTAGCCATGGCTGGGTCGAGGAACCCAGCCTTCCCATGGCCGTGGTCGGGGAGCCCAACTATGGAGACGTTGTTTTTTTTTTTTTTATAAAAATATGGACAATAGATGTGGATATTATGAGTGATGTGGCAGCGTGACGAGCAAAATTAACGTCTCAGTTAACGTCAGTTAAGTCAGGAACTAAAAATGTATAAAAAAATTTTGTCCAATAATGAATAGTGAGCACAATTTAGTTGATATCCTTAAAGTCATTTTTTTTATTAGTCCGGGGACTAAAAAATACATTAAGCCGTGGTGACGTGGCAATACTGAAGAGTGACGTGTAGGTGACGTGGCAGCGTGATGTGACAAAGTTAACGTCAGTTAAATTAGGGACTAAAAGTGTATAAATTATTTTGTCCAGGGATGAACAGTGAGCACAATTTAGTTGATATCCTTAAAGCCATTTTTTTTATTAGTTCAGGGACTAAATTATGTATTAAGCCAAATAATTTTATAGATAATGATAGAGCAATTACTAAGGTTTCATAAATATACTTTGTTTTTAGACAATATCCATTATTTTTAGTTTTAAAATAATTTTATTGATTAATAAAAAAATGTATTGTAATTTGTAACATTTTATCGTCTAATAAAATTATTTTGGAATTTGAAGCAAAAGATAAGATGCATTTATTAAACCTTAATCATTGCGTTAGCATCACCCTAATATTATTAATTGATAAAATATTAAGAAATAATATACATTTATCATCCACCAATGAAATTATTTTAAAACCGAAATCAATATGCCTTATTTAAAATCAAAATAATTTTTTTTATATTGTGTTAAGTAGTGACAATTCATTTATTAAGTTGCTGATGAGGCTAATCAATGTGCAACTGAATATAGCTGACAGTTGTACAATTATTAAATGTTCATTTAACATTTTAATTGAAGATGGTCACATAAATATTGTGCAAATTATATAGATATTTTGTGAATATTGCACAATATTTTTTAAATATTACACAGATTACCTCAAATATTATAAAGATTATATGAATATTCTGTAATATTATACAGATTACATGAATATTACAAGTTTGCAGTGATATTCTACAAAAACTTTTGCTATATTTATATATAATCTTGTACAATTTACATAATCCCTAAAATAAAATTGAGATGATTGTATCGTTAGCAATGATTAATCTAATTAAGCTTAATCATCATTAACTATTTTTGGGTTTAGGATGTATGTCGAAATTATTAACTATTTAAAGATGTTTTCTTTAATTTAAATAGTTACATGATCTAGCGATATGGATATTACCAAAAATTAGTTATATCGTTAGCGATAATGTGACTATAATTACATAAAAACTGTTTTACCGTTGAATTATCGATAGATACGAATGAATAAATGTAATTTATGATTGTGGTAATTTTAGAATGTAGTTAACTCTTACGATTTTAGTAATTATTGATACCAATATTTTAAAAAATACCTTAACATATCGAATGAGGTGTTAAGTGCTAACATTTTGGTCACTAAAATATAAATTTATTCAAATCTCAATAACAATAATCACAAATTTTGATCTCACTAGCTAAGCGAGGCTAGCTATATGAATTGTACATTTTCAACTATTTCTATCCATAATCACATATTTAATTAAGCTAGTAATCTCAATAACAATAATCACAAATTTTAATCCACATACTAGCTCCACGATGCCAAATGATTTGTGCATCTTCAGCCATCCCTGTTGTGATCATGGATTCTATAAAACTAATAATTTCACGTGTATGGTCATGAGATTATCATATTTACTAGTTATTTACTAGTTCCACATATCTCAAGATCATCCCACATGTGATCTCTAATTTTCCAAAATCCCAAGCCAAACTTGGAAAATTTTAAGCTCTTGTTGCTGCACTTCTTCTGCAGAACCGTAGCAACAATGTGGCTTGGTATGCTCTGCAATCAAAGAAACACAAAAGGTTAATTAGCCAATCTAAACTAATTAAAATGAAACAACAAAATCTATATATGTATAGATATATATATATAGAGAGAGAGAGAGAGAGAAAAGATATTTACCATGAGATGTGGTAAATTATTGATTCAATATTTGAGATATTTAGAAATAACTAGTTAGATCTTATGTTTTGAAATTTGGAGAAGTGTGGAAATGGCTTGTTGAATCAAACCATTCAAACACTTATACATAATCATAAAAAACCAAGATCTACAAAGGTTATTTATTTGAAAGAACTTGCTTGAATGCATGTCGATTTATCAATAGAATATTCAAACCCCTTTGAACTGAAAAATGACTCGTAGAATCAAAATAGACAATAAGAACTCTTAATTGACTTATCGAGAGAGAGAAGAAAATAGTGTTGCAATGAAATAGCTTGCAAGGTATATATTTATAGGCCAAGAGAAGATAGCAACCAATACATATTTGGTAACATCATTATATATTACGAACTAGAATACATGCTTTTTCTAGTGGTAGGTAAAATAAAAGTCATTTACTTACTTTATTTTGTGAATAAGCAATTCATGATAAATTTGAACTAAAGGTAAATTATAGTAAGTCTCAAAAAATTTAAAATTGTAAATATTGCCCCCATTAAGCAAAAAGTGTGTTTCCATTATTTTGTTGTCTATTTTTGAACTAACAAGTGATACATATATATATATTTATTTATTCCATTATATCTTTTATGATTTTTTTTAGTTCCAAAATAATCTTATATTTATTTAAACAATGATTTTTTTTTCAGTTCCAAAATAACCTTAGCATTGCCCTGATATTATTAATTGATAAAATGTTACGAAATAATATACATTTATCATCCATTAATGAAATTATTTTGAAACCAAAATCAATATATCATATTTAAAAATAAAATAAAATTTCTTACCATATTGTATTAAATAGGGACAATTCATTTATTAAGTTAAGTTGTCGATAAGGCTAATCAATGTGCAACTGAATATAATTGACAACTGCAGAGCCATTAAATGCTTATTTAACATTTGAATTAAAGATGGTCACATTAATATTGTGCAAATTGTATAGATATTTTGTGAATATTGCATAATATTTTGTAAATATTACACAGATTACATCAATATTCTGTTAATATTATAACGGTTATATGAATATTCTGTAATATTATGTAGATTATATGAATATTGCAAGTTTGTAGTGATATTCTACAAAAACTTTTGTTATATTTATATATAGTCTTGTACAATTCACATAATCCCTGAAATAAAATTGAGACGGTCATATCATTAGCGATGATGGTCTAATTGAGATTAATGATCCTTGACTATTTTTGACTTTAGGATGTATGTCAAAATTATTAACCGGTTAAAAATGTTTTGTTTAAGTTAAACAGTCACGTGATTTAATGATGTGAATATTATCAAAAGTCAATTATATCGTAAGCCATGATACGACTATAACTACATAAAAACTATTTTACTGTTGAGTTATCGATAAATACGAATGAATAAATGTAATTTATGATTGCGTTAGTTTTGAATGTAGTTAACTCTTACGATATTAGTAATTATTGAGATCGACATTTTAAAAAATATAGTCACACAAAAGAGGGTGTTAAGTGCTAATATTTTGGTCACTAAAATATAAAGTATTGATATATATTTATTCAAATGTCAATAACAAAAATCACAAATTTTAATTTCACTAACTCAGCGACACTGCTATATGAATTGTACATCTTCAAATATTTTTATCCATAATAACATATTTAAGAAAAGCTAGTAATCTAATTATTAAAACAAATAAATCACAATAAATTTGTGATTAAAATTAAAAGAAATAAATCACAATATAGAAATTACATACATAATTATAAGGTTAGTGCTAATTATTTAAAATATTAATGTTTAAATTTCAATAAATATACCTTACATTAGGTAAAGTACATTTTTTTCAGTTCCAAAATAATTTTATAGGTAATGATAGAGCAATCACTAAGGTTTAAAAAATATACTTTGTTTTTAGACAATATCCATTATTTTTAATTCTAAAATAATTTTATTGATTAATGAAAAATGTATCGTAATTTGTAATATTTTATCAACCAATAAAATTATTTTAGAATTCAAAACAAAAGATAAGATGCATTTATTAAACCTTAATCATTGCGTTAACATCACCCTAATATTTTTAATGGATAAAATATTATGAAATAATATATATTTATCATCTACCAATGAAATTATTTTGAAACCGAAATCAATATACCTTATTTAAAATCAAAATAAAATTTCTTTTTATATTGTTTTAAGTGGTGACAATTCATTTATTAAGTTACTGATAAGGCTAATCAATGTGCAACTGAATATAGCTAGCAGCTATATAACCATTAAATGCTCATTTAACATTTGAATTGAAGATAGTCACATGAATAATGTGCAAATTATATAGATATTTTGTGAATATTGCACAAGATTTTGTAAATATTACACAGATTACATTGGTATTCTGTTAATATTATAAGAATTATATGAATATTCTGTAATATTATGCAGATTACATGAATATTACAAGTTTGTAGTGATATTCTACAAAAACTTAATTATGTTATATATAGTCTCGTACAATTCACATAATTCTTGAAATAAAATTGAAATGGTTATATCATTAGTGATGATAGTCAAA
The DNA here is from genome assembly GCF_014633365.1 of Diospyros lotus. Classification (NCBI taxonomy): domain Eukaryota; kingdom Viridiplantae; phylum Streptophyta; class Magnoliopsida; order Ericales; family Ebenaceae; genus Diospyros; species Diospyros lotus. The sequence continues at coordinate 1,221,516 of NC_068341.1, forward strand.
TTGAGATTATTATTTATTTAAGTTAAACAGTTGTATGATCTAATGATGTGGATATTACCAAGAATTGATTATATCGTTAGCATTGATATGACTACAATTGCATAAAAACCGTTTTGATGTTAAGTTATTGATAGATAAGGATGAATAGATGTTATTTATGATTATGTTAGTTTTAAAATATAGTCAAGTCTTACGATTCTAGTAATTATTGATACCAATATTTTAAAAAATACCTTAACATATCGAATGAGGTGTTAAGTGCTAACATTTTGATCACTAAAATATAAATTTATTCAAATCTCAATAACAATAATCACAAGTTTTAATTCCACTAACTCAACGATGCTAGCTATATGAATTGTACATCTTCAACTATTTCTATCCATAATCACATATTTAATTAAGGTAGTAATCTCAATAACAATAATCACAAATTTTATTCCTACTAACTCCACGATACCAAATGATTTGTGCATCTTCAACCATCTCTGCTCGTGATCATAGATTCCATAAAACTAATAATTTCACATATGTATGGTCATGAGATTATCATATTTACTAATTATCTTCTAGTTCCACATATCTCAAGATCATCCTACATGTGATCTCTAACTTCCCAAGATCCCAAGCCAAACTTGGAAAATTTTAAACTCTTGTTGCTGCACTTCTTCTGCAGAACCTATAGCAACAATGTGACTTGGTATGCTCTGCAATCAAAGGAACACCAAAAAATCAATTAGCCAATCTAAACTAATTAAAATAAAACAACAAAATCTATATATGTATATATAGATATATATATATATAGAGAGAGAGAGAGAGAGAGATTTTTACCATGAGATGTGGTAAATCATTGATTCAATATTTGAGATGTTTAGAAATAACCAATTGGATCTTCAGTTTTGAAATATGGGTAAGTGTAGGAATGGCTTGCTGAATCAAGCCATTTAAACACTTATACATAATCATAAAAAATTAAGATATATATAGGTTATTTATCTAAAAGATTTTACTAGAACGTACGTCGATCTAACAACAAAATATTTAAATCTCTTTGAACTGAAAAAGGACTTGTAGAATCAAAATAAATAACAAGAACTCTTAATTGACCTATCAAAAGAGAGAAGAAAATGGTGTTGTAATGAAATAATTTAGAAGATACGTATTTATAGGCTAGGAAAAGATGGCAACCATTACATATTTGGTAACATCATTATTACGAATTAGAACATATGCTTTTTCTAGTGGTGGGTAGAATAAAAGTTATTTACTTACTTTATTTTGCGAATCATCAATTCATGATAAATATGAAATACGGGCAAATTATTGTAAGTCTAAAAAATTGTAAATTGTAAATATTACCCCCATTAAACAAAAAGTATTTTTCCATTATTTTGTTGCCTATTTTTGAAGTAACAAGTGATACATATATATATATATATATATATTTCATTATATCTTTTATGATTTTTTTTTCAATTCCAAAATAACCTTAGCATTGTCCTGATATTATTAATTGATAAAATGTTACGAAATCAATATATCATATTTAAAATCAAAATAAAATTTCTTACTATATTGTTTTAAATAGTAACAGTTCATTTATTAAGTTGTCGATAAGGCTAATTAATGTGCAAATGAATATAGGTGGCAACTGTACAACCATTAAATGTTCATTTAACATTTGAATTAAAGATGGTCACATAAATATTATGCAAATTATATAGATATTTTTTGAATATTGCACAATATTTTGTAAATATTACATAGATTACATCTTAATATTATAAAGATTATATGAATATTCTGTATTATGCAAATTAGATGAATATTACAAGTTTGTAGTGATATTCTACAAAAGCTTTTGTTATATTTATATATAATCTTGTACAATTCACATAATCCCTAAAATAAAATTGAGACGATTATATTGTTAGTGATGATGGTCTAATTGAGATTAATGATCCTTAATTATTTTTGGGTTCAGGATGTATGTCGAAATTATTAATCATATAAAGATATTTTATTTAAGTTAAACAGTTACTTGATTTAACGATATGGATATTATGAAAAATCAATTATATCATAAGCGATGATACGACTATATATAACTACATAAAAATCGTTTTATCATTAAGTTATTGATAGATACAGATGAATAAATGTTATTTATGATTGTGTTAGTTGTAGAATGTAGTCAACTCTTACAAGTCTAGTAATTATTGAGATCGACATTTGTAAAAATACATTCACACATGACAGGGTGTTAAGTGCTAACATCTTGGTTACTAAAATATAAACTATTGATATAAATTTATTCAAATCTTAATAACAATAATCACAACCTTTAATCACACTAACTAAATGATGTTAGCTATATGAATTGTACATCTTTAACTATTTCTATTCATGATCATGTGTTTAATAATATGCTAGTAATCTCAATAACAGTAATCACAAGTTTTAATTCTACTAGCTTGCGATGCACAAATCATTTAGCATATTCAACCATCCATGCCCTTGATCATGAAGTCTATAAAATCAATTGTTGTGTTATAGACAAAACCCATTAAAAATGACCAAAGAAAAGGCCAAAATATCATTTGGGGCTAAAAGACGTAAATTTCCCATATGGAGAGAATCCCACACAACGCGCAAATTAGATAACTCTAACATTCGAAAATCTCCCCAAATATTCCAAGAACAAGATAAACAATTATCTATAAAGAATTCTAATTCTAAAAAAATTAATTAAGATAAACGTCATTCATAAGAGATAAACATCATCTATAACAATTTTTGTCTTAACCAAACTAAGACTAATCAAGATAAACATTATCTACAATAATCTTAATCCCAAATTAATCAAGACTACTCTATATTTTTGTGTAAATAAACATGCACTCATTTCTGAAAATATACGACATCTCTAATATTAGTTTCCATACAGTTTATATCATCTTTAGTGTCTGACTTAAGCAGCAAAGTGTTTGCCCGGGGACCTCCCCGCACCTTCTGATTATTTTTCTTATTTTTGTAGATTTAGACGTCTTGACGATGACGTTCCAATCAAATAAATCTATTGTTGTATTCAAATAACAATAATTGACGTCGTCTGTGGGAAATTTCTAAAACGCTTATAAATACTACAACGAGACTCACACAATTTCAAGCCGCACGAAGCCAAATTAAATCAATTGGGAAAAAAGACATTACACATTCTAGAGGAAGCTTGGACAGAAGAAGGCTAGGAAAAAATCAAAGAGAAGCCACAACGGAAGAATAAAACGATTGCAATTAGCCAATCGCTATCGCAGTAAGGACCGCTCCCCAGCATGGACGGAAGAGGCAACGCACAGGACAACAACAGCGGAAAAGCCGACGACGAACATGGATGCATCAAAAGCAAGCAACGACCTCCATCACCACCGGTGAACATGGTAACGAATGGAGCTTGGCTATAAAAGGGAAGGCTCGTAATCGAGAAATGGCACCAACCCGACGCCTTGAATTAATTGAAAAGCGGCAGGCCAAAAGATGAATCTCATAGCCCGATTTTTTTTATTCAATTTGTCCGATGACTTGGACAGTTCTCTGATCTCCTTATGGATTAGGATCTCTTGTAGCTTTGATTTCAAGCCCTTGATTGTCTTAATGTCTTTTTTTGGCAATGACACCCGATTCTCGTAAAGATGGTGATTTTTATGGAGTCGCTCCATACATATGTAGGTATTCATGTAATCCCTAGCGATTTCATCTCCCTAAGCCCTTGATTCTCAAATTCATAAGTTCCGTTTGATTCTTGAGAATTTAGAAGAAAAAACAACATATATAATTATCTTGGCAGGTCGGCTCACTGCCAAGATAAGCTTTTTTTTTTTACCTCTTGGTGGTTCCATTTCCTTCAATCTATCAATTGTAAGAAGTTGCGATCCTAGCTTCGATAGGGTGTAACCTCTTCTAGATATAGCAAAGCATACATAATTATTTACAACACAAGCAACATGTGGATGAAGGAGTGAATGAGCATAAGAGACAACAACTCCAAGAAATTGCTCCTTTGAATGCAACAATAAAGGATATGTCCCCAAGAGCCCGAAATTAATTGATGGGAAATCAAAGAATAACGACGATCAAAAAACAAAGAAGACGAAGTGCAAGTTTTTAGAAAATCGACCACTAGAAACAGAAAACAAAATATTCTTTCTGAGCGCAGACATAGCCATTACGTCGAACTACGAAAATAAAATATGGATATTCCCTTTAATTACGGATGTAGGTGTTATGCTAAACCGCGAAAAAAAAATATGATTATTTTCTTTGATTGCGGACATAGACATCACATCAAACTATGGAAAAAAAATATTATTATTTTTTCTAATTGTAGACATCGCCCACAATTCTAGCAAGTATATACACACGAAACTGGAGAGTCATGACAAAAGTTGTTTCAAGAACGTTAAGATGTTCAGGAGTCGCTTACATCGACGGACGAAGGATTCACCCCAAACACATGCAGATGTTGAAGTCCATTAAGATGTCTGGCGGTTAATGCCTAAGAGACTTGCCTCAGACACACGTGACAACAGTTAAGATATTTGGGGTCACTTGCATCTATGGACGAAAGACTCACCTTGAACACACACAAATGTTAAAGTTTGTTAAGACGTTTAGGGTCACTTCCGTTGACGAACGAAGAACTTACCCTGAACACACGTGGATACTGAAGTTCGTTAAAATGTCCAAGGACTCACCTCGGGCAACTGTTAAGATATTTGAGAGTCATTTACATCAACGAATGAAGGACTCACCCCGAACACATGCTGATGTTGTAGTCCGTTAAGATGTCCAGGGATCAGTAGATTAACAAGATTTACCTCAGGCACACGTGGCAACCATTAATATGTTTGGAGGTCGCTTGTGTCAATAGACGAAGGACTCGCCCTGAACACACACAGATATTGAAGACCATTAAAATGTTCAGAGGTGATTTGCGTCGACGGACGAAGGACTTATCGTGAATACACACGGATGTTTAAAAACCAAAACACAGACGTGCGAGAATGGTTTGAAAATCGAAGCACGAGGGCACGAGAACAATTCAAAAGGCCGAAGTGCAAAAGTGTGAGAATGGTTTGAAAATCGAAGCAAGAAGACGTGAGAATGGTTCAAAAAGTCGAAGCACGAACGTGTGATAATGGTTTAAAAACCAAAGCACGAAAGTGTAAGAGCGGTTCAGAAAACAAAAACGCAAAAAACGTGTGAATGGTTCATAAATCAAAAACTCAAAAGGTGAGAGAATAACCTATCATTAGAAATAATGGCAAGCCATAACATAGTCTACTCTTCCACCTAAGAAACTTAAATGAAAGAATGTGGAGTAATTGTTGTATCATGTACAAAATTCCATTAAAAAAACCCCCAAAAAATGCACAAAATATCATTTTGGGCTAAAAGGCATAAATTTTTCATACGCGAGGGAATGGGGGGTCCTACATAAACACGCAAACTAGATAACTCCAACATTAGAAAATCTCTCCCAATATTCCAAGAAAATGATAGATAATCATCCATAAAAAATTTTAATTCTAAAATGATTTCGAAATATTGGGATAAATGCCATCCATAAGAGATAGACATTGTCCATAATAATCTTAGTCCCAAGCAAACTAGAGATAATCAAGATAGACGTTATTTGTAATAATTCTAATATCAGATTAATTAAAATTATTCAATATTTCTCTATAAATAAATAGGCACTCATTCCTAAAAATGTACGACGTCTTTAATATTGGTTTCAGTACAGTTTTCATAATTTTCAGTGTCTAACTTAAGTATCGAAATGTTTGCGTGGAGACCTTCCCGCGCCCTCTGATTGTTTTCTTATTTTTACAGATTTAGATGGTTTGATGACTACATTTTCAGTCAACTAAATTCATTATTGTAATTAGATAATAACACTAATAATGTTACATGTGTATAGTCGAGAGATTATCAAATTTACTAGTTATCTACTAGTTTCACATATCTCGAGATCATCCCACACATGATCTCTAATTTCCCAAGATCCCAAGCCAAACTAGGACAATTTTTAAACTCTTGTTGCTGCACTTCTTCTCCAGAACCCGTAGCATATAGCAACAATCAAAAGAACACCAAAAGGTCAATTAGTCAATCTAAATTGATCAAAATGAAGCGACAAAATCTATATATATATATAGAGAGAGAGAGAAAGGGGGGGGGGGGGGGGGAGAGATTTACCATAAGATGTGGTAAATCATTAATTCAATATTTAAGATGTTTAGAAATAAACATTTGGATCTTTTGTTTTGAAATCTAAGTGTGGGAATGGCTTGCTCAAACACTTATACATAATCATAAAAAATCAAAATTTACAAAGATTATTTGTTTGAAAGAACTTGTTAGAGCGCATGTCGATCTAACAATAGAATATTCAAAACTCTTTGAACTGAAAAAGAAGTACTTGTAGAATCAAAATAGAAAACAAAAACTCTTAATTGACTTGTCAAGTAAGAGAAAATAATAGTGTTGCACTGAAATAACTTACAAAGTATATATTTATAGGCCACAAAAAGATGGCAACCATTACATATTTAGTAAATGAACTAAAATACATGCTTTTCAGCTGGTGGTAGGTAGAATAAAAGTCATTTACCATATTTTGTGAATCAGCAATTCATGTTAAATTTGAAATAAGGGTAAATTATTGTGAGTCTAAAAAAAATATAAATTGTAAATATTACCCCTATTAAATAATTTTTTTCCATTATTTTGTCTGTCTATTTTTGAACTAACAAGTGATATATATATATATATTCAATTATTCTTTTTATGATTTTTTAAAAATGATATTCTACATACATATAATGATATAAATGACTCAATAATGAATTTTCAATATTAACAGCATGTCAGTTTAATATTTAATTTTAATTTATATTATTTTAACACAAACAATCTCTTAATAGTAGGTAGTTATAGTCTCCCGATTTATAGGAGAGTTGGCTCTACTTGTGTGCTTGACCTTGTGGAAGTACTCGCATGCATACCCTGTTAGGTTATCTGCAGGTTGGTTCATCATGCTTTGCCCCCTTCGGGGACAGAAAGAACGCACTCAGTTCCAACTTTAACAAGCCGGCAAGAAGAAGAGGTAGTCGAGCTTAATTTACTAATCGTCAAAACCCAATAGAATTAACCCTGCCTAATCCCCACGTCATCTAGCTATGTATCAATTAAATTTATTGCCTATATAAATTAGAGAAATACAATGGTAATGTTCAAAAACTAAAAGTTATATAAAACTAATTTAATTTGATTATCTGTCATCAAAATTAGGAGAGAAAAAATTTAAATATGGAAAATATATGAGGAATTGCAAAAACTCCTTAGTTATTTGAAGTTTGAATACATTGAATACTCACTTGAAGTAATCTCCCTTCATTAAACTAGTGAGAAGGCTAATCAAAGTGTGTTTAAATAAGTTAGTAGTAGATGGTAGTACGAAATTGTTATATTATCTGTGTCGGGTAACATAATATTTGTCTAATACGAACAAAATAAGAGAGAGGGCATAGACCTCACCTCCCTTATATGCTCATTTCAGGCAAATTCAACGCGAGCAAGAGAACATTTTTGGATAATAGTAAATTTTTAAATTAATTACTCATTTTATCATTTGAATTAAAGATGGTCAAATCTTAGACTAAAAATATGAGAATGCTGGTTAGATATTTGGTTGTGATATTTGTTTATTAATGTGTAATATTTTATGTAGCATAAATACAAATGTATAATAAATTAGTTGTGCATACAATTCTATCGGGTTTAACAATTAAACCCCCCAAAATCACTTGGTTTCGGCCAAGGCAGCCAGAAAACGACCAAACTAGTGGTGGTTTGGCCCATGGTTATCCTTTTTTGGAGAGTGCAAGTGAGGAAGGGAAGAAAAAAAAGATGAATAATGGAAAAATAAAAAAAAAAAGAAGAAAATTGGAAGGAGACTATGAGACACCCATGGTAGGATCCACTACTTCAATCATGGTTGTCCTTTCTTCGGCAATTATGAAAGGGAGAGAGAGGGAAAAAAAAAACACAAAAGATTGCAAGAAAAAAAAAAAAAAAAAGGCAACTACAGTCAAATTAGTGTGTTTGGCCATAAAAAATTGTTATTTGTACATAAAAAGTTATACTTTGAGCTACACACATGCACAAATGACAAAATACTCCTCATTCAATTGTAAATTTACTCTCCCTCCCCTTGGCTAGCTCCTCTCTCCTTTTTCTCCCATTCTCATAGCCGTCTTCAACGATCGCTTGTCGTCGCCTTTACCTCGCCTCTCGCACACCAACCGTCGCTATATCATCCCCACCACGAAGTTGGAGATGTAGAGGTGGTCAGGGAGTGAGAGGCGAGACAGGCAAGTTAAAGGCAGCGATAAGCGATTGCTGGAGACGACCATGGGAAGGGGAGAGAGATGAGAGAAGAGACAACCAAGACTGGTGAGTAAATTTGTAATTGGATGAAGGGTATTTTGGTCATTTATGTGTATATGTAACCTAAGGTATAGCCTTCTATGTACAAGTAGTATGATTGTTGGCCATAACAGCAACCATTTCCAACGAGAAGATGTGTAAGAAAGAAAACTGGGAGGAGTTGATGAGACAACTATGTGGATGAATATTTGTTACATCAACAGTTAACGGTAAAAATATAATGGTATTAATAGTAATAAGAAATGTATAGTTGAATACTATAATTGAAAAAATTAAAAAGGTGATTCTGAAATTTAAAAAAAAAAAAAAACAGAAAAATGTTGGGATTATGTAATTAACCCTTTTTTTTAATCCCCTACTTCCTATCAGCTGTAGTTGGAGGACAATTTATGGTTCATCTCCCACTGCAAATCAAGCTCCCAAAGAGAGTGTGAATTGTGAAAACCAAATCGCTCTGCAGATGCACCTTTAAGCTTTGGGGGTTTTCACACTAGTGTTTTCTCCTTCAATGAGAACGGATTAAAAGTAATTTTATGTAAACAACCAAACAGTTTGCTTTCCAGCGTACTCCATTGCTTCTGTAAGCTGAAAATTTTCTGATTTTGGGATAGAAAATCACATTCATTGATGGAAGCTCTTTGCATGTTCCTGAGAAAAGAAAACCTCAATCATCTGCATCACCACAGTGGGAGTTTTCTGGGTTTCATGTTAATTTGATCCTGTTCAGTCCAATTTCAGTATGTCATTAAGAAACATACGGCTCTCCATTCATTTGTACGGACTAAGCGACCAAAACATAAGAAAATAATTTCTAATAACTGCAACGGACAACTCAATATACAAGAGATTCAAATATGTCCAAGATCAACTAATTCAACAAAACTTTAAAGTTCTACATCTAAACCCACCTAAGAATGCACTTTGATGCATTTACCTGATGAGTTTATTCGGCACTTTGTGATGCTAGATACAATTCAAATCGACAGTTCTATCTATAAACTGACAATGTCACTGACACCCTCTTTGAGGCACACCTAACGAGCTCAGGGCACAGAACCTGTTTCACTGCTCCCCCTTTACAAGACATACAAAACACAAGACGTGATGCCACTTTCAAACACATTCTCAGATGGGTATGAGAGGAGATAAAGTAAACGAGATCAACAAGCCAATTGATCTCTATATGGAGAGATTTCTTCGAAAATGGGAAGTCTTCTTGTTCTAAATGGTGTCCACTGGTTCATCAATTCGTCAAGCCCCTCGACACAAATGTCCTCCAAGCTCAGTCCCACGGGACTAGAGGAGGAAACTGTAGATTGACATGGTTCTAGTTCCTTCAGTAATTCCTCTGCACGATTTCTTGTTTTTGGGTCATCAGCTCCAGAAAGATTACCTTGCAAAACTTCCTCAAGAATAGCACGTGCCCCCGCATACTTCGCTTGTTTAAGGAGACATAGGCACAAGTTGCAGGCCTTGTTGGCATCAGGATCAATCTGCTGAGCTTTACCGTATACAACCTCAGCAGCTGCATAGTTGGCTTGTTGCATATAGGCCCACCCCAAATTGCCCTGGACCACGTGCAGATAGGAGGGTTAATTAGTATTATGATACTTTGAAAAGTTGAAGGCCAAAGGCAAAACAAGATTACGTTTTGGAAGCAGACCGCACATATTATCTTCTATGAATATCCAGACATAAATCAAGTACTCCTACGCAATGCATGTATATGCGAGAGCAAAAGACAGTTACAGACTTCAGAGAGAGTAAGTAGAAGGATAAGAAGTCGACAAAGACGAAGATAATGGAATAAGAAACTTCTATCCAAGAGGTAGAGATGGTTTTCAAGAACAGGGGATTTGCTGATTTTCTTTTCTTTCTTGTTAACATCAAATGACAAATTTTTAAGTAGAAGAACAAGGAGAATGCAATTTATGCAGGACAAATGGTAAATTGACCTCAACTGAATATTTAGTAAAGGCCTCATCGCAAATCAAGTATAAATCAGCCGTGAAGCAGATGATTTAGTCACAATGGATAACATCTTTTTTCTTTTTTTCTTTTTTAAGCCATTACAGACATCCCATCTTACTTTACAGAAGTTACTTCTCCGATCTAGTAACAATTGCCTTAACCTGCAGGGTCAGTTATGTTTCATACCCAGAAAAGAGAAGCAGCACTGCAAACAACGGCACACCCACCGTCATTACTAGGTACAGAAATTGTGACTATTTTCTACCTCTCCTAAGGTATAAATGGAACAACTTCCATTTTATTCCACCATTGACGAATAATTAACCACCTGCTTCTTTAGTTCCATATTGATGAAACACGTGTGTAGTCCTGAAGATATTTCAGAAAGGGGAAAAGAGAAAATGGGGAAGAAAAACAACTCTTCGATGACGATCATGAACTGACCAGTAGAATGTAGTTTGGCTAGAAAAAGATTATTACCAGTATCCTAGAAGTCTCTTGCTTGACGGTGACCTGGAACTTCTTCCCATGGGAGCGAGCTGTCTTGGTCAGCTTCCCATTGAATGCTTCTCCTTGGTAGATCATCCGAAGCTTTTGCTTCAATAACTCAATTTGCTCGTCCAATTTCCCACATTTCTGCAAAATCCAATTTGGCTTAATTCAAATAATAAGAAAATAAAGAGGTCAATCAAAAATTACATGTTTTACTTAAATGACCACATGAGATTCAAGATGATAAAGTGTGTTAGAATTAAAATGCAAAAATAGTGAAAATTTCAGATACAACAATGTGTACAGGTTCATAACAAGGAATTTTAGGATCCATGAATAATTTTTGTGGCCCTAATTGATGATAACTAATAGATGGCAGTTCTCTTTGCTCTTTATTTTGAACCATCTTCCGGGTGAACATTCTGTCACATAGAAACCCATTTTCCTCAAATTTTGGATGAGGGTTCACTTAACATTATAGAAGGTCTAAAATCCATGGAAGGTAGCATCCGTGTTCCATCAAATAGACTGAAGAGAAGATACCAAATCAGAGTTGCAAATTATCCAACACCAGGGTTTCTCAAGAAAATCCAGAATTTGACCTAGGAATTATTTCAGATCCTACAAAAATGCATGACAAGATCACGTTCAAAGTAGCACTTTCATATAAAATTTCAAGTGCATGATGAAGACTATCACGTATATAAATACACGCAAACACACATCATCTTGAAAATCAGATCATTCCTTATAAATCCTGTCACGGAGAACTTTAAAAAGGATAAGAATAACAAAGCAAATGAGCAAATTTACTCAATAGCAATACACTAACACTCCTAATTCTGGTCCATTCAATACAAAATTGACCCAATTAAGAAACATAAAGAAACTGAAACATCATCTCTTTCTTTCTGAGCACTACTAGGTATTCATTTACCTTGTACAAATCAATGAGGACATTATCGAGTGACTCTTGTGCTTGCTTAGAGCAGCGGCCTCTGAAGGACTTTATAGCTTCAATTGCTTCTTCTGCCCTATCTTGTTGTTTCATGACCACTGCCATGTCTTTAAGTGCACTATCTACTCTATCTCCAGCATTTATTGCCTTCCAAAACAAAACTATGGCTGCGTCTGGATCCTTCTCAACTAACTAAGTAGCATAAAAGAAAAATGAGTTTGAGATTGAAAAGCTAAAGAACACAAACAGGCAGCATAGTCAAAGAGCAAAATTAAGTCACATTATAGCACATACCATAAGTAGATTGTCCATAGAAACAATGATGCACGTGTTAGTGAGGGAGGCTCAAATTAGATACAAGAGAGAACGTTCAATGGTTGATGCAAGGCAAAACGCTATATCATCTAACTCAGAACAATATCATAGTAAGATATGGGTATGTCATATGTGAACCCAACTACCAATTGCATTCATTCTATATAAATGGACAACTATGTGTTGGCATTTAGTGAAAAAAAAAAAAAAGAAGCTTACCACATGTTCACTTAACGATAAAAGTTTTTGTGCAATCTTGCTTCAACATTTAGCAGCCGTTGAATAGAGTCAGCAGTGAGCAGGCAATTCAATTGGAGTTTTTGCTTGCTTAGGGGTGGTGAGAGAAACTAAAAAAAACGACGACAACATATCTAGCATTTATCTCACTATGTGGGGTCGGCTACATGAATTCTAGATTTTCATGTATTTCTATCTTTTGTCATATCTTCATTTAGGCACATACACTTCATATCAAACTTTAATGTCTCTCCCAAAATCTTCTTAATCTGGCTCTTATCTCTTTTTTGATTAATTGGAAACTCAAAAAATCAAAAAGAAAAAAAAAATCAAATACAATTGGAAATTAGCAATTACAATGCTTTTGCACTTCCAATCTTGAAATTGCGAGTAACAATTCATACCATGAGTAGACACTGAATTGGGTCACTTTATTTTTCCATTTTCTTTCCTTTTTTTTTTTTTTTTTTGATTCATCAATTTATCTTTTCTTTTTTTTCCCCCTTGATAGGTAGCTATTCCTCGTCCAAATCCCTACCCTATGCCTGGTATTAAACTAGTAAAACTGAAACTACATAATAGGATTGTGAAAAGAAAGTGTTTGCTGCATCAAAAAGGATTGTGAAATTTGAAACCATTCAAAAGAAAAAAATACGGTAGGTTCACATTTAAGTCAACTATGGCAAAATTATATAGAGAATTAAAAGGTAAACCACTTTATAGCTGTGAAGAGTGCCAACCCTGATGCCAGACATCTCCAGCGCAATCTACTGGTTATCATCCCAGGTTAAAGAAATAAAGGCCAAAAGCAGAAATTTGTGAAAGAAGAACTATGTATGTTACCAAGTCGAAGGGGATGTTCGTGTCAGATTTATCCATCAGAAAAAGTGGAAATTGTGTCAAATCAAACAGATGAAAGTTTGGTGACTACAAACCAAAAAGAATGAATCAACAAATGGGATCCGAAGAAGCTGGCCTTCTCTCGTTCCGGCAAGGTCCCGTAACTCGGCCGGTTTACCAACGAGTCAGTCACGACTCATTAGTCCCAATAACCCACAAAAACACCCGTAGTTCTTCAAGAGAAATAAGAAAAATCATCTGATTTTCTCTTCTTCGTTGATGTTTCTCTTCCCTAAAGCCATGATATATATATATGCATACATATATTACCGTACTTCCATGCAACTGAATTTACAAATGAACAAGTTTTGGAAAGTGAAAGATGGAAACGAAATGAAGAACAATAAGCTGGAAAACGGATCGCAATCGTTTGGAACTACAGGAAGATGAAAAACTTGTTAATTGGTACCTGAACATGTTTGGCTCTAACATATGGGCTGTCACCAGGAGGGAGCTTGTGAACGACATGGTAGGATTCTTGTTTGTTTTTCAAATCACCCTTCATTTCTCTCTCTCTCTCTCTCTCTCTCACACACACACACACACACCAAATGGGTGTGTGCTTTCTCACTCTGCGGATGAGGAGACTGATCTGATCAGAGAAGGTCTCTCCTATGGCGGAGTCCGAATAAGAGAGAAGAAGATGATAAGGAAAGCAAGCAATCTGGAATATGAATGAATATGTTTTGGGACGGTATAGCGTCCAGGTTCTCATTCGCTGGATTTGGATGCGGGGGACGGGCCACTACTTTTGCCACGTACGCAGTTTCGACACTTGTCGGTATCTCATTAGTCTGAACTGCCATTTCTGAAATTCTTGAATGTTGAGCAGACTTAAAAAAAATAAATAAATAAATAAAACTCTGTGTCCAAAGATGTACAAATAACTTTACATAATTATAACATGACCAAATTACCTATGAGTTCAACTCAATACACTCTGTCTCACCTTGCCTCGCCTCTACTCTCATCTTCTCTCTCTCTCACGCTCATTTCTGCGTCTCGCCATCGCCATCGTCGCTTGTCGATCAGCGTCGCCTGCTGTACCTCAGTTGGTTTGGGTGGTTGCCAATTGCTAGAGGTTGCAGCGGTGAGGAGGTGAGGCGTAGAAGCGAGGAGAGGCGGCGAGGCGGTGAGGTTGCAGGCAAGGGCGAGGCGGGCGGCGAGAGAATGAGAGAGAGAGAAGGGGGTGAACAAATCGTGATATATCGCGATTTTTTTATGTCAAAATCTCACGATTTATCGCGCCTATGAAGGGGTCCTGTGAACCCCTTCTGTACGAATAGCGTGACCCCTCCAAAAATTAGTATATATGTAATGTTATGTTGTTCGTGTGCCCCATTTAAATAATTATTATATGGATTATGTGTGTCTCACCTCCCCTCCCTCTTATATGTGTTTAAGAAAATAAATTTGATGCCCCATGGGCGTAGCATGGTTGGTATTCGGGTAGTAGATTGTAACCAAAAAATAAATTTGATGCCCTCGATCGTCGATCAACTAGAAAAGGAAAAATTCGTTGGAGTATTGCTTTTTAGACCTCCAGGTTTCATGTTCGAGTTCTGACCAAAAAATAGTTTAGTAAATAAAGAGTAACCTTGAAAATGAAAAAATTTTGCCGTTCTCACGTTTGTTGTTGTGTTAAGGATCAAAATATGTCTGCTGGATCTCCTAATTTATCTCTGTTGTTAAAATCGTGAGGTTGAGCAGTGGGAGCACGAATGATAGCGCATAATCTATAAAAAAAAAAAAAAATTGATGCTAACAAATAGTGCTTTTTTAATTATATATATGTTTGTCTGTGTGATATATATGATTAATGTAATTTACATTAATCTTAATTAATTAAATTATGATGATTAGAAATTAAGATAATGACTTTTATTGAATTCAATCAATCAAAGGAAGATTGATACGGTAAGTGGGTGATGGAATGACCGAGCGATTATGACATTTTTATTTTGAATTGAGCACCTTTTAGAAGAAAATGGGACTAGTTTTTCTTATATAAACTGTTAGGCACGTATTTTTGTAACATCCTGTATTGAGTGATAGAAAGATTTGAGATAATTTATCATGATCGGTCTATGCAAACTTTTCAGGGATCGCCCATTTTTGGATTATCTCAGGTTAAGCATGCTTAACTTAGGAGTTCTTTATCTACATTCAACCTAAAAGGTATCCAGTTAGTGTTGTTTCATTCCTTACTTATTCTCAATATATACTACCCTCATCTGGGCTCTTAGGGTATTACACACATCGTGTCATCATCATAGGGCCCACAGCTGCGGGTCAGCTCTCAACTATCGCTCTTCAACGACCAGGAGCCCCACCGCACTTATAAGCCCCCTCAGTGGTTGTTCTCTGGGCAACCTAATGTGGGATCGAGAACCGATGCTTACAGCACCACCTTCAACCCTCCCCCTAAGTGTGGTGGCACTTGTGGTGGTTGAAGAGCGATAGTTGAGAGCTGACCCGCAGCTGTAAGCCCCATGATGATGACATGATGTGTGTAATATCCCAAAAGTCTAGAGAATGGTAATATATATCGAGAATAAGTAAGAAAGAAAACAACGCCAACTGGATATCTCTTGGGCTAAATGTAGATAAAGAACTCCCAAATTAAACGTGTTTGACCTAGGGTAATCCAATGATGGGTGACCCTTCTAAGAAGTTTGCATAGACTCATTAGGGTAAGTTATCCCAGACCTTCCTATCACTCAATGCGAGATATTACAGAAATATGTATCAACATTTAACTTCTGAAACCTCAATTAGTGTAATAGATGAGTAGTAAAGAATTGAATAATTAAAGTTAGTTTGATTTATTTACGAATTTTGATGTCTTTATATACACGATGTGACTATAATACTCAGAGTTATTATTTCTAAAAGTCTCAAATTTGACAAGAAAGTCTTTTGTATCATATAGAAATAAAAAAGATTTTTTTAGGTATGAGATAAATCAAGTAGAGATAGTGTTAATTTTTTTTTTTATGTAGAGAAGATGTAATGAACTAGTAATTATCTATTGGTAGTTATTCTTTAAATCAAATTGAGAAAAAATTATATCATTCTTTTATCATTTAATAATATGAACATTTGGTATGATGAATTTTAATTTTTAACATTTTCACATCACGTGTTTAAGTACTATTTGTGGTCAATCACTAGCCTAATTAAAATGGGGAAAGTACATAAATAAGCCAACTTAGGTAACTCACTGACTAGTCCGTGACATGAATAGAATTAAGGATCCTTTTTTTTGTAGTCCAAAATAGCAGAGTAAACAATAGTGTTAAACGTGGAGAACCCGTTGGCTCAGTAATTAAGCAAATGCTGCCATCGCATTATCAGGAAACCTAATAAGCACCAGTCGACAAAGTCCTAATTATAAGATTAAATGAAACGATGATGGACTTAATTATTAATGGCATAGTTAGACAGTTCTAATCCACAAGTTCTGACAAGAAATAATAAGAATTTATCATTGATTAGGCCAATATGCAAAAGGCATTAGAGTATTAGGTGGGATCAATTAGTCACAAGCCAGCATCGGAAATGCCATTTGTAGATTTAAATATGATTTTGTGACACTCATACTCTATATGTAAATTCTTTTATATGCATAACGGAAAATTTTGATGTCTTCAACAGTTGAAGGCACTCAAAAGAGCCTATCATGCCAG
The DNA here is from genome assembly GCF_014633365.1 of Diospyros lotus. NCBI lineage: Eukaryota > Viridiplantae > Streptophyta > Magnoliopsida > Ericales > Ebenaceae > Diospyros > Diospyros lotus. Next base: position 1,238,592 of record NC_068341.1, read on the forward strand.
CATGAGCTGTGAAAGGACAAGAGGCAGAGAGATGGGTCAAAGCAAAATGACTTTTTGGCCAATTTCTGTGGCTGCTGTTTTACAAGTATATACAGGACCTGAAACTTCAATCTTTGGTAAATTTCACCAATCCAAGTTTGCATATTGCTACTGGTATGCAAAGTACAACCTTTTTTTTTTTTTTTTTTTTCATGTTTACAGGTGGTGGTGAAGATAAAGCAATCAAAATATCAAGCACTATAGTCCCACGGCTAGGACCCAATAAGCTGAATATTTCATCATTTGGCCGCGCATAAGAAGAATACCCACCACATCATTTGCTCCAGTTGGGGTAGGGAGATGAACAGTTGTGAGAGAATCAACATACCTACTAAGCTAAACTGTTTAAATATTAGGATATAGAGTCAGTGAGGGGCCAAATTGCCCACATAGAATAGAATGTTGTCTTTGGAATTTGATTATGCTTTTCATCAGAATTTGCATTTGTCTCGTTTAAGTAAAACGAATTTGAGTCAAGTTTGGGTTAATAATTTGACATTAGCAAGAGAGTTTCAAGATTACAAGAGAAATGGATTCAGCTCATCAAAGTTAATGGCTAGATTGCATGGTAAATGGTAACAAATTAACTAAGCTTAAAAGTTAAAACTACTCATCAGGCTTTTAGAATATAAAAAGAAGAAAAAAGGAAAGGAAAAGAAAAGAAAAGCCATACACCAAATCACAAAAGAACAAAGAAGCCTTTATAATCATATTGTTCCTTCTTTTCTGACCATTTACTCTCTCTCTCTCTCTCTCTCTCTCTCTCTCTCTCTCTCTCTCTCTCTCTCTCTCTCTCTCTCCTCTACTCTCTCTCTCTCTCTCTCTCTCTCTCTCCTCTTCTGAAGCCCACTTAGGTAAGAAAAGTAAGGCAGCAGCACAAAGAAAAGAACAGATTCTCATCCCATACTGTAACAACAACCAACAAACAAGGTATACAGTTTGGAGAACAGCCTAAAAAAGTTAAAGGTAAGCATTTTCTTCTTGTTTCACTCTTTTCACCACCCTACTTGATTGCGCAGGCAAAAGCAAAAGAAAACAAGGTGTTAGTGGGGACTGGAGGAGCATGAGCAATGAGCAATGAGCATGAATGCACCTCCTCTCTCCTGCATCCATACATCTTTTCCTAACCTAAAGATTCCAACACAACCCCACCTCTCAACCCACAAACCAACACTCATCTTTATACACTGCCACCCACTTCAATGAAATATGCATACCATACCTTACCATTTCACTTAGTTTGATCCATCCAATATGCTAGTCATGGAATCATAAGAAGGAGGGTCACAGAGAAGGGTTCAAGCTGCTTTGTCTGCACTCCTGGCGGCGTCGGCGCAGAACAGGTGCACCTCTATAGTGTGCTCTTGCTATGTACCATCAAGGTGTTCCAACTACAGAGGAGAACAGGAAGACCAAACAAGTACCGGGACCGGGTTGCACAAGAAGAGCAAGAAGAGGCTGCCTGTGGAGATTCATGGGGATGGGGTCATGGAACAAGTTTGTAATGATGGATTACCAAGTCAAGCAAAGATCAATGCCAATGGTGGGAGCACTAGTAGGAGCAGTGGGACTAATGGGCCTCAAAAAGTCGAACCGACTCCTCTCAAGAGTAATCTAAAGAAAACTGCAACAGTGGAGAGTGATCTAACTCAACCAAGGACGGATACAAGGAAAGTTAGCTGGCCTGATGCTCATGGCAAAGACATTGCTCATGTTAGAGAATTCGAGGCAAGGTAAAGCAATCAATCATCTACCTTTACTCTCTTTTCTATTATCGTACTACGTGTTTGTTCTATTTGATGATTTAGGCCACCTGCTACTATTTCTTTTGAAATCCCTGGTACTATGCAATTAATTAAACAGTCCAAAGGACGTTGTTCGCTATGAATTCATTAGTTCTCAACAAATATCAAACCACGCAGGCATCTCATGGATTTTAGTGCAAGATTTCAACTTCTAAAATAGGACATTTTATATAGCTCACACTAAAACAAAGTTTGTGTTGTTGATTTACAGTGTGCCTGAGGAAGGTGAACTTCAGGGAGTTCACAACTCTTGTGTTTGCACAATTCAATAAACCAGGTATCACCTCCTGCTTCTTAGAGAGCTAAATGCAATTCTGACAAGGTTCTTGAGTTATCCATACATACCTGCATACACGTTGACACAAAAATGTCGTCTTAAGAAACTTGATTGGAATGCAAAGTGTGATCTAAAATCGAAACATGATAGTTCATTCAGTAATGCCATCTGTCTCCCTCAATTCAGCACCAAGAGGAATATTCAGAGAGGATGAATGGATTAAGGCATGTCATGTTGATTAAGCACCACCCCACTGATGAAAGCCATCACAGTAAATGAGAGTAATCAAGAAACCATAGTTTATATGAGCATGACAGCATGACAAAATGTCAAAATATGAGTAATTATTACCAAAGTAGTAGGAAAAATAAGTTTTCTTCCTCATATCAACCACAACCTTGGCCTTTTCCAACTATTATATAAACTGCAACCCCTAGTGCATTAAGCAGTTACAATAAGGTTTTTCTGAATATTAAGAGCCTTAAGGCAGCAACATTCCTTGCTTGTAATGTGTAAGGGGCCGCAGAATACAATATATTCTTGCTTAATTAATCTGAAGAGTAAGCATTTGGTCACCGTGTGGAAACATATTATCCCATTTTATTATTCATTTCTTCTTTCATAAAGAGTTACGTCCAAATTCATTTCCAAAGCATTTGTGTTCTCTTTACTCAAATGTGGTTACTTGAGGGATTATCAGTTGAATCTCTGCTCATAAATCATCTTTGGGAACACGGTGCTGGTCCATTTAATATTAGAAATACTCTGTTTCTATCCAAGTAAAACGTCTTCATCACGCACTCTTCTCCCTGTGGCTACTTTCCAGCTTGGGAATGATATTATGGGATCATTCTTCTTCTTGTTTTTGATTCAGTGGCCTAATAGATCACAAAAGTTAACTTATGTTCTTAACTTGCAGATAATATACTTTCAAGGTGATGTTCTGGAGCACTCCATCATATTCTGAGGTTATTTTATTTTCTTTGGGAAAAACAGTAGGAGCTAGAGTTCTATATTCCAATTGAATGAGCAAATGCGCAAAGAAACATTGTAATGATGTTTTCGATAAATAAGTTGATCCTGAGGCTCTGAAGTTTTCTCTTTTAATTTAACCTTATTCCAAGTTTCGAGCCTGAGGGCTAAGCACTTACAAAAGCATTCTCAACTATGATTTTGATAGCTAATTTTACCTATAAAACAGTAATTAGAAAACAAATCCAGACTAACCTAGGGCACAAGGTTCCCGGCACTGTAAGGGAGAGTAAGGAAATTGTTTGCAGATCTTGAAGCTGAAGAGAGAACCATATGATTGCATCAATGCCACCCTATTTTAAATCAAAATTAGATGAGCTTAAAAAACCAAACTAAAAGTTAGTCAGTTGGGAAATAAGGATATACAGACAGCCAATTAAAATGCTTGAGAGGGGCACTTAACAGAATATGCATATGCTGAATGACAAATAATGAGAACACGATTAAAGCTAAGAAGTTACAAACAGATAAAATAACGAAAAATGAATGATGGGACAAGATCAAATGAAATAAGTGAGATTACAGTGATGAAAAATAGATAACAAAATCAGGCCATTCCATCAGAAATTATGTGAATTCATAAGAAAACTGTCACTATGTCTTCCATTGGAAACCAACATGAAGAGATCAGGATAACATGATAATTGAACCGGTACAATTTTTCTTCTCAATTACAAGATAGATATTGAATGCAGACATTAGATTAAATCAGGGATAGAACTGTAACTAAACAAAGAGGGAGGAAGGAAACCAGAAATCCAAGCCAAAAATTTAACTTTACTACTTTATTATGGCATCTCTTCCACGTTCATTGTTGTACAGAGGGAGAATTGGTTTGAAGCATCCTTGAGAGGAAGAAAGGGAATCAGCCAGCATTCATTGATTAAGGGCCTCTCAGCTGAAATACTCAATTAGATTTCGGAGCCAGAAAACATGAGTTACTGACTGAACATTTGACACCAATATATATGGAAGAATCCTATGAGCCTCGATGGACTTGAATAAGTGGCAAATCCTCTAATCAATGCATGCTATCAGATTAGTAAGATTCAGCAATATGCTTATCCAGCAGTTCTTTCCCACAACAATGCAAAGAAAAAGGTCAAAAAAGTTAATTAAGAACTTATATTTCTTCATGTGACGGTAATTGAACAACACTCACAAATCCTGTAATCCACAGGGCTCCAGCAACCTCTTTTGCACCTTAAAATTGATCAAATTCTTACTGATTAAAAGACCAACATATATATATATATATGGTTTGGTAGCTTTGAATTTTTTTTTTCCTACAGTTTTGCCATTAGGAGCTTTACCGTGCTTTCTAGTTATACCTAAAAATCAATTTGAAGAGGTTTCTGAGATGAACCACCTAATGAGTCAGTACTTGCTTCAGAGAAAGGATTCAACCAGGTATGACATAAAGCTAGTTACCGAAGCTGCCAGAGGAACAGTATAGAATGAAGAAGTGAATGGGCAATGCATTTTAGCAGTGAAGAAACCTTGTCATTACATCAGTGATTACTGGGGAAGAAGTCAGAAGAATACACAAAAAAAGAAGCAATCAAATGATGTAGATGGTGTAAGCATCACCAGAACCCAAACAATTGTTCCATATTGGTTACAAGCATTTGCAAGAATCACATTTTCAACTTTTTATACCCCCACAATAATTCACCATATTTTCACCCTAAAAGGGGGATCACTGCTTTACTGTATATGGAAGCGTGGCCCCCTACTGTTCTTACACCATGCAGATTTGTTGACTTGTGGAACAAGTATCCTCACGCGGTACGTATCAATGTCACTCTAATGAGACACAAATACTCTTCACGAGGAAGCATCCCAAAAACGGCATCCTTGCTACTGATTCTGACTTCTTCCTTTCTTTGATTTATTCTTCTCCTGCATCTTCTTTTTCTTTGCTTCAGCTGTAATCCATGTGTAATCTGGAGGAATTGCAAATGGATCTTCAATGTTCTCTATCCTACTGCTTGTACAACCAGCATAAGAATTTGGTCTTTGGTAAGGAGCTTTTATCCACTGAAACCATGATGAACTTGAGGACTGCATTACTGCAGGGCTCTCTCGACCAGCAGCAGTCGGGCTTGAAGGAGGGGTTGAGAACTCATCCACAGGCTGTAACTCTTCAAACTTTGTAAATGTAACCAAAACTCTGATAGTAGGAACCACTGGAATAGCAACCTGGAAGCCGTGCAGGATTTCTTAGCAGAGAAGAGATTAAAAGAGCAACTGGCAGCTCACTATTCATATGAAGCTGCTCAAGGGGAAAAAAAATAAAATCTAAAGAAAAGTCCTCTGTGACATATAAGAGCAACGCTACTTCAAAGTGCATTGTAAAAACACTTTAAAATCTCGCATCACCAAGATGCAACTATAGTGAATTTTCAGAAAGATGTGGTTTGCAGGGTAGGTTACCAGGTTGTGGATGCAAAACTGAAAATGAAGATATCTGTGCAAGTGTAATATAAAGAATCATGAAAAGGACATAAAACCTTACAATTCCTAAATTTTTCCATGCTAAGGGAACTTCTTTTACAGCAAATATTAAATCAGATTAATATCCCTCGTTATGCATGCCTCTATCATATGGACGCCATCTCAACCTAAGCCTATTCTTAATTAAATATTTAGGGTCAGCCAAATGATCCCTTTCCTCCATTGCACTTGATACCTGATCAGAGTTCAACCAAACCACAATATGTTATGGTTGACGCATCTAATGGTATCTGTTGTACATACTTGAACCATCTCAACCAATTTATTCTTATTTAATCTAGATTGTACCATCTCTATCATATAATGGTCTCATTCATTTCTAGCCCTATCCCTCATAGTTTTTCCACAAATCTACCTTTGCATTCTCATCCCGGTACATTTATTCTCCTAGCAACTTCCGAATGCCTGACATTCTGCATCATAAATCATGACTAGCCTATGTCAAAAAAGTAACAACCTATGCCAATTACGTAACTTATCACTTGCAGTATCCCTCACAAGGTTTTCACTTCTAGTGGGGAAGAGCAACCAATAGTAAAAGTGACGCTGTAGAACAGTTAACTATTGGCACCTGCCAAAAAGACAGCAGTTACCTTTGAAAAGGAAATCACTATCCCTTAGCACACACAAAAAAAGGAAATTACTATCCATGGTACCCTCGGAAGGCAACATCCAGCCAGGAATGAAGTATGACAACTATGCCCCCCCCCCCCCCCCAAAAAAAAAAAAAGGAAAAATAAGAACCAACCTAAGGACATCAAGGAGTACATCTCTTCCAAGCATACTAATTAAGCAAGATGAGTAATTACATATCCATAAGTATTGCACTAGAACCCATAACGAAATTTCAAACTGAATAAATACTTATCCAACATACCTTAACTGGAAAAGTCCCTACAGGAAGTTTTGTTGTAAGTAATTCTCTTAAACGTCGTATGGCCTTAACTTTGTTTGCCAGAATGTCAAGCAATGGCAGGAGTTCTTCAGTTCGTAATGGAAAATTTGGAGACAGCCAGAGGACAGGTCTCAAGCCTTTCTTATATTCATTTTCACGGCTTCCTTCCTTACGACGAATCTCAGAATTCATAGATAAAGATGTTTTCGCATCCTTTCCTCTACGGTGCTCATCCCCCCTCACAGCAATCTCCACAGAATGCCTTCCTGGTTTGTTCTGACTTTCTGCTGGAGAATCTCCAAGGAGATCACTAACCTTCTCTTCTACACAGAGTGAACTTCTTGGAGGGGCAATTCTCTTCTGCTCGTCATGCTTAGTGTCCCGTTTCCTCCAACCTCCAAACCATCCTTTCTTTTCCTGCTTGATCTCTCCATTTCTACAACTACTCGAGTCCCCAACAGGAAGCTCCCTTTGCTCATAACAACTATGCCGGTGTGGAATAACCACATCGCCATTCTCATTGCTTATATCTGAAGAATCCAACTTAAGTGCCACTTCAAGTTGCCTTCTTTCCTCCTCCGTCAGAATATCATCAAGCCCTTCAGTTTCAGTTTCAGTTTCATTTTCATTGCAAGATGAGACGAACTCATCATCTGTCATGGCCCCTGGGACCTTCCTGGATTTAATGCTGACAACAACATTGTGCATATCATATACTTTAGCTCTCCAAGGACCCACCATCTCAGTTTTCTCCTGTCGCCTCCATGTCAGCTGCGGCAAAAGAACTGCTTCAGTCACATCAATGCCGGGCCTGATTATATTTGTCTGAGACATTGCTGCAACTTCTTGCTGCACCTCTGCCTCACTTGCCGGGGCACCAGCACCATCGAGAGCATTCATCACTTCTTCATCTTTGTGTGAGATCATGCAAAGTGACCCAGGAGGAACCTTCCCATCCTCAGACCCATCACCAAGAAAAACAATACTCTGATCAGAGCGCTGTATTCTAAAACCATCAAAACCAGCTAAAGTCATATCAGCCCTCAAATTTGCACCTCTTTTCCAAATTTTGTAAGTATCAGATGGCGCAATCCTTGATATAAAAGGAATAACAGTGCTTTCAAAATGGAATGTTATTTCCATGTAGAAATCTCGCATTCTCCTCATTGTCCCAATTAACCGTGGCAACCTTCTACACCATTTTGCCCAAGCCAATGGCTGGTAGTGCCTCACTATAATTCTGGCAATCCCTTCTTCCCTGTTACATATAGCTTCCTGGAGTGCACTCCACCCCTGTTCATTTTGCAAGCTCCAGTCTGCAGCAGCATCCATAAGCATCTCAGCTGCAGTCTCATCACCAAGCTTCACAGCCAAGTGAAGTGGGGTATCACGGTTAGGGACATCACGCCTATCAATGACGGAAGAGATGGCATCAGCTTTCTGTTCCTCTGTCAGTGAAACCGATTCAGTGCGAACCTCAGCTGGATCACAAAACCGTGGGAGGCCTGCCAGTATCTTCCTGAGACTGGCATAGTCTTTCATTGCTATAGCTCTGTGCGCAGGACTATGAGCATACTTAGAAACATCAATACTTGCCATGTCTCAGGAGTATGCAGGCCCAACCCAGACTAGTAGACCCAAACTCCAACCATTCAAAACTACCAGCAGGAATAGAACAAATAAAACAACCTTTTCCCAAAATAATACGATGAAAGAACAAGACAACCAATTCAAATCCCAATATAAACAATTAGTGTAGGTTCCAAGTTCCAAGCAACACCAAGCTCATCCGTTTGCAATACTTAATTTAACCATGCAAAAAGACCCAGATCATAATTTTTCACAAAACTGAAAAGTCCCAGTCTCTTCCACAGCTGAATCAGACCCATTTTGAATTACAACACGGAGCAGCCAGTTACTGGTATCACAAACAAAGGCAGGCAAACTTGAAAGGGGCCCAAAAGCAAAAGATCCAAAAGGATCAATAAAATCTCACCTCTTCCTCTTCCTTCTTCTACTTTTGTGACCCCTCAGGCAGGGCAAGATTGAAGCCAAAGGGACTCGGTCAGCATTGAACCCCACCCCCTCTCTGCCTCTTCCCTCCTCTGCAAATAGAAAAACAAAAAGTTTATAGTTGTGATCCAATCTGGATCAGACGAGTGCAAGAACATGCATGTGGGGGGGGGGGGGGGGGGGGGGGGGGGTGTTGTGCAAGAAATGTTAAAAATGAAAAATCAAACTGATGAGAAATTGATAAGCCTGGGAATCTAATAAAAAGATTGAAAAGTTGGAGAATCAAAGAAAGGGATACTCGGAGAAAGAAAAAAAAAAAAAAACACCATTCGAGCAACCTACAAAACTTGTACCTTAGAAAAGAATTTATTCAAAAGTAGAATCACAGAAAGAAACTTAGAAATGAACTATTCATAACTGCAGACAACAGAGAGAGAGAGAGAGAGAGAGAGAGATTACCCAGGTGTGGAGTGCAAGAGGAAGAGAGAGGAATAATAAAGGCAAGGGTTAATTTGGGAGGAAGATTGAAGTGGGAGGAAGACGAGCAGAGGTTCCATATTTTTACCTTTAGACAGATAACAACACACAAAAGTTGGAAATAAATAAAACAGTCAGATCAGAGTGGAAAGAAGTTTTTAGATAGAGAGAGAGAGAGAGAGACCAAATCCAAAATGGGGGGGGGGGGGGGGCTGGCTGGCTGGCTGCATGTGAGCCTGGTAAAGAGGTACCTGCTTTCCTATTTTCATTTTCTTTTTTATAAAAAAATAAATCTTCTTCTTTGGTCAAAATCTCCTCTGTTGGAGCAGTTAATTAATTTAATTTAACTACTATGCTAGGCTACTTGTGGGGTAGGTTCATAGGCGCTTGGATTGGATGATTGGATTACTTGTATCCGACCCTTTTAAGGCCCATTTAATTATACCTATTTATTTTTAATTAGATTAAATTTAATTTTATCTATTCGACTTGATATATTTTTAATTAAAATAAACAAGTCGTGAATTGAAATTTAAAATCTAATCTCTCTAATAAATACAAATTATCGACAATCACATCGAAATAGATTCGATTTCATGATCTTGTATTAATTTCTTATGTATTAATAATTATGATTATTATCAAAATATTAAATATAAAATATTAAATTTGAGTGTTAAAATATTTTATTTATTTTGGTAAAAAGTTATTTTAACTTTTACTTGCTTAAAAAAACATAAAGTGAGGAGTGAAGTGGGAAGCACCATGATGATTATAGCCATAGTTTGGATGGCCGCAGACAACGGCCACATTTTACCTCAATACCTCTAACCAACCAACCGGACCAAAGTACAAACTATATGAGAATAAAATTTGACCCAATGTCACTAAAAAATAATTAATTAATTATCTTTTAAACTTTCTTAATTTATATATTTATTTAATTTTAAAATTCATTCCATCAATTCTTAAACTCTTTAAGATTAGTAGGATATCTCCTAAATTAATCCCCTATTCCTTAAATTTTGACCGGGTAACTGTGATTAATTTTAGAAATTTAAACAATTAATTAAATAAATTTTAAAACTTAAAAATCTTCGAGTCAATTGATCAAAATTTATAAAAGTTTACCGAGCCAAATAACTAAATACTTCAAGATATTTTAATTTTTTTGAGATATGAAAACTATTTATAAGCAACATGTTATGTAAATGAGTAAAATTTCATCGAGTATCGAACCCTAAAAAAATAACAAGTGCTACTACTTACATGAATTTTGTATTAGAATCATCATTCAACGATCAAATCTATATATTTGTTTCAGTATGTTTATGTTTTTTTGTATAATTATTTAAATTTTTTATTATTTTAATTACACCCATTGAACCTATATTTTCTAGTCAATTTAACTCATGTATTTTAAAAAAAATTTATAACAACCCTAACTTTTTATTATTTTGAATAGATCTTTAAATTCGTATTTTTTAATCAATTTAACCTCTATACTTTGATATAAACAAAACGTGATGTGTATTTCGTTAATTTACTTTATTTTTTTTTATGCATAAAAATACATAAGTTAAGTTAACTAAAAAATATAAATTCAGGAATATGATTGAAACAACGAAAAGTTTAGATTATTATATAAAAAGAGAAGTCAAAATATATAAGTTAAATTAATTTAAAAATTAAATTTAATGATGCAATTAAAATAAAATAAAAAAACATAAAAATATATATATAAAAAAAAAAGAATAATATGAATTTGAGCACCATTCAAGCAAGCATACACATAATTAATTAAAAGGGAGTGGGTGGATGCCGAGCTTACACATGCAATGTTTCACAACCACTGATAAAATATTTGATGAGCCAGCCAGCCAAGCCAAGTGAAGCCAAATTAGTAATTACCCCACCCCAGGCCAGCTTGGCGGCCTCTGCGCCAACTGATAGCCACATTTGCCAAGGCCTCCCTCCTAGCGTGCCAACTGACGAGACATCCACGCAATTATGCACCATCATAATGATCGTAATAATTAGGTTTTGTTTGGACCATTCTTCTTTATTACTCATTAATTAGACGGGTATGTAATCAAAACACTACTATTAATTAGGTGACATTATTGTTCCTTTCACTTGCAGTTGCAGCATCTTTTACACGGTCTCGGTTGAGCTGATTTAATCATTATAAATAAATGTATGTTGTTTAGGCTTTATAATAATAATAATAATAATAATAATCAATCCAAACAACCCGTCAATCGGACTCGCTATGGGGGGGGGGCACCGGCACCACCGTTACTACGGCGAGTGGACCCCATCCTCAATTTGAACGCCACTACGGCCGGTGATCGCAGACTCGTCTTCGATCGACTTTTTTTTTTTTTTAACTTAATATATATTATTATACATAATTAATTTTATTATTTTACAAAATATATGTCCTAGCTAACTGGATAATTAGACACTTAAATTGGTGATGTGTTCTAGATAAAAGTTTATTAAAAGATAAAAAAAACTTAAAAAGACTTTTTGGCTAAAAATATATAAATTTATTGAATAATTAAAATACGATCTCCCAAAAATTTGAACATGAGAGATCGAATCAAAATACCGAGAAACCTTTACGGTATCTCAAAGGTCAAAACGATCGTTCCCCAGTTATCAAAAGGCTGAGAGACCACTACGATCTCTCGAAGACCTATGCCGAGAGGACTATAAATGTCTCCCGGAGATCGTAACCAAACTCCACTCTAAAGCTTGCCCTTTGATTGAGGGAAGAAGTCCCAAATAAAACACAAATAAAATAGTTATTAATTTTTGTCAAAGTATAAACATCAAATTTATTTGTTTGGAATCAGTCAAAGTAAAGTCTTTTATTGGAACTAAGGGTTTGAGATGTTGATGGCTAGGTCAACCAGGTAAAAATTGAATAGGTGGTCTCTGAGACCTTCGAGACAGAATGTCAGGAACAGCTTTTGGGGGAGCCAATGATGAGTGGCCCCGATAGGTCTTCAAGAAATAGGGCTTTCGATCTTCAAGAAAGTAAGGCTTTGACTTACATGGGACCAACAGAGCAATAAAAAAATACGCAAGCCCTTTAGGCCCCTAAAACAAACAATAGTTTGAGAGAAATATCCAAAATATGTGCATGAATGTCTAATGTAAAATATATGTGGCATGTAGATATTCTGTATCTCACATAAATGGGTGTGTAGTTTATTGGATGGGTTGTAGAAAGAGACAGTGTGATGGCCAAACAAATGGCTTGAGAGAATTGTGAGAGAATCATTTGGCTAAAATATCCATTCATTTTTTAAGATGCGCATATTTATAAATGAGCTTGGTAGGATCACAAATGATTCTTTTGAGAAGTGTATAAAGGAGGCTAGAGGGATTGAAACCTCTTCAAGTTGAAACACCCCAATAGCTATCTCTGGGTGGCCCGAATAGACTTCGTGGACACTAGATGGCTTGATCAGGAAATTAGAAATATGTTCTCGAACTTATACAAAATGAATGAGGACAGACCATTCTTGGGAAACCTTTCGGAGGGCTTGGAAGGTTATTTTCCCATAAACTATTCAAGAAATGAATTATCAAGTGACTTTTTAAGACTTGAGGAAATTTCGAAGGCACCCCATATTTGAAATCCCACCGATAGTTTTGTGAAAAAGTTAGACATTATTAATAAAAATCATAATTCTAGTATATCTCATAATGTAAAAAAAAAAAAAAATATTATGCATAAGAATTTTAATCGTAGTAGCTATCGAAAAGTTCCATAAATAATTGAGTCATTATTTCAAAAAATGGGACATCTCTTATATTAGTTTCAATATGGCATTAAAGTCTTTAGTGTTTTACTTAATCATCACAGTGTTTGCACAAAAACTTGATTTGTATTTTTTGATCATTTTCTTTCTTGTATGGTCCAATCAGTTGACGAGCATTTTTAATTAATAAATTTATTATTATGTTGAGCGACAACAAATAGTATTTTTAATTATTTTATAAAATTGTTATGGCAAATATTTTATAGTTTCTATCAAGTTTATCTCGTTTTTTAAAATTAAAAAAGAAAAAAAACAAATTTTCGATTAAAATTAAGAAGCATGTTGGTTTTTAGCCGTTTTGGGCCTTAGCGTAGACGGGGTGGCTTATGCTATGGGCTGGGCTTCTAATACTCTTGATTGGGTCTTGAGAAACCGAAAGAAGGCCCAAGCCCATTATTATTTATGCTGCTTGACTTATTTCTTGAAGCAGAAAATCATTCATTTTTTTCTTAAAATTATAAAGACTTTTTTTGTATTTTGGATTTTTTGGCACATCATAATAATAGTTATTATTGTTGCATGAATATAAAAATAAATTTGTATAATGAAAACGTCGTCTTAAAGTTGCTTGAGCATGCAAAAATAAAAAAATAGTCAGAGAGCGACGAGAAATTTTCCGCGCAAACACTCCGATACTTAAATTATATACTAAATATAATAAAATGAACTGTATTAAAATAATATCAAAGACCTTCCATCTTTTTCAGAAATGCATACTGCATATTTATAGAGAAATATAGAGTGATTTAAAATGTAATAGAATTATGATTATTGTAAATAATGTTGTATATGATAGATGACGTTTATCTTGTCTTTTTTAGATAGAATTTATTTGATATTATATTATCCAAATATTTCATAATATTTTATAATTAAAATTAATAATGAATAATTATCTATCATTTTTTTGAAATATTCAAAAGAATTTTTAAATGTTGGACTTATTATGTTTGTGTGTTTTATGCGGACCTCCATATATGGAAAATTTATGCTTTTAACCCAAAAAAATATTTTGGCTTTTAAAACTTTTACATGTGACAGTTATTATAATAAAATAAATCAATTGCTATTAGATATTTTAGTTATTTTCAAATATTAATAATTAAATAATTTTAATAACTAATTACTCTTATTCAATTATAAAAGAATTATTTAAAAAATATATAATGTTAATTCAATTTATAATTAATTAAGCATTAAATACAAAAATGTTAGTTAAATAGTAAATAACAAAGAAGTTTGATTAGTTAATTGATGGAGCGAGCGAGTTGATATTTATTAGATGAATTATGTTTAGTTGTCAAATGACATTCGGTATATTCTAAACCCTAATCGATGTTCAGTTTTTTTAAATTTTAATTTTTTATTTAAAAATATCTTATGTTTGGAAAAAAAAAATATTTTTCACCCCGCCGCCTGAAATTGGGTATTTGTTTCCGAGCGTCTCTTCAAGCGCTAAGAGTTCCTTCCACACGCTCAATTCTCCAACACATAGCGCAACGGCAAGGACTTACCCCCCCGCCGAAAATGCAAGGCACACTCGGATCCCCCCAATCTCACACCATTTGCCACCCCGCCGCCGCCCAAACCCGCGTCCTGCCATCCTATGGACACCTTTCCTTCCCCAATAGACGCACCACCATCCGAGCCGCCTCCTCCACCGAAACCGTGCCCCCGCCGCCGCAAACCGTCACGGACGACCCATCTCGAAAGCTCAACAAGTACAGCTCTCGGATCACCGAACCCAAGTCGCAGGGCGGTTCCCAGGCCGTGCTCTACGGCGTGGGGCTCTCGGACGAGGACATGGGCAAGCCCCAGATTGGCATTTCCTCGGTTTGGTACGAGGGCAACACTTGTAACATGCACTTGCTGGAGCTGGCCGAAGCCGTGAAGGAAGGGGTCCAGGCGGCCGGAATGGTCGGCTTCAGGTTCAACACTATTGGGGTCAGTGATGCTATTTCTATGGGGACTAGAGGCATGTGCTATAGCCTGCAATCTAGGGATTTGATTGCTGATAGCATTGAGACTGTCATGGGCGCCCAGTGGTACGATGGGAATATCTCCATCCCTGGCTGTGACAAGAATGTAAGCTTTATTAATTTCTTTTTATTTATTTTCTTGTCTGAGTGGCGTCGTAGCAAGATTCTAGCTCCTAATTCTCTTTTACTTTTGATTTTCTCTTCTGGATATCCCTTATTTTGATTGTGATAATTTTCTTTTGATTGTTTAACTAGGATTACACCATGTTTAATGTTTAAAAAAGTATTGGTCGGAAAAGAATAAGTGCTAGGTGAAACACACTATCTTATTGCTAAGGCACTGGTTTCCATTTGGAATATTAAAAAAAAATACTAACCTTACAAAGTTTAGGGATTGCTTGTATGCACACGTGAGTTTAGTTTACTTTGAACAAGTCTGATATTGGTGTATCTAGTTGTCAAAGGCGCGCCTGAGGCATGCCTATGTGCTAAGTTGCGCCTCACCCTGAGGCGCAAGGTGCAAGCCTTTTGGTCCTATGTTATTTTTGTTTTTTCCTTTGGTGGACTTACTAAAATCTAATAATGACCAGAAAAAGAATAAAACAAAATTAAGAAAGAATAAAACACCCCATTATTTATTTAAATAGTGCTGGTCATTTGTTATTTATGATTTTAAAAGTTTGCATTTACCTGTTCATAGGCATATATTGAAAATAATGATGTATAGGTAGTTTTATACAGACTTCTATCACGTTCTGCTCAGAAGAGCACATCTCAAATTTGTTGAATTTATCTTGAGAAATACTGCTGGCACTACTGTCAAGCCCCCCCCTCCCCCCCCCTTCTCTCTCATTATAGTCCTGCCAGTTATTATGGTTACATAGTTTTTGAATTGTCTGATGGTTTGATCTATGAGGTTGCCAATTTTTTGCAGATGCCAGGTACAATTATGGCCATGGGACGGCTTAATCGGCCAAGTATTATGGTATATGGTGGAACTATCAAGGTTAGAATCTAGACATTAATACTTTTGCAACTGAATGTACTAAGACTAATTTTGTTACTTTTAGTGTTAAAAACTAGAATTTTTTGTCAAGGAAACTCTTCTTATATTGAGTGCTATGATTTTGTTAATTCCTTATGTGGAACTTGGTAAGAGCTCTGGAGTTAAAACGGTAACCTTTCTCAAAATTAGTACTCCTTTGGGTTGAAAGTACTGACTTCTTTCCTAAAAGGTCCTTGAGAATTTTTTAGGATAGTCATTGGAGTATCTGATACACATATAAATAACGCTAGATATTTCAGAGAGAAATTATGAAATCTCAAGCAATTCGCTGCCAATAGATGTTGTTAAAAATAGCAAAAGAGCAGCAAGAATAAATCTTGGATTGGAAAAATCGAAAGAAACCGTACTTCCTCAATATTCCTATTGAATACTCCATGAGGAGTTTAAATAAACAAGAGATCCTAAAATCTAGGAATTTAAATACAATCAAAACACTATTTAAAATACAACAACATAGATATAACTAATCTCCTAATTTTTAGAGAAGTAGATAAGATTCTATCTCCTCCTAGAATTTAGGAAAGATGGAGCTTTATCTTAATCATAGATTAAGGCATTATCTTTAAATATTTCAACACTCCCCCTCAAGCTGGGGAATGGATATTTATCATTCCAAGCTTGCATATTAGATTCTCAAACCTCTTGGTTGCCAATTCTTTTGTGAATATATCAGCTATCTGTTCCTCAAATAAAACATGAGGAATATTGATTATTCATGCATCCAATTTTTCTTTGATAAAATGTCGGTCTATTTCAATGTGCTTTGTCCTGTCATGCTGAATTGGATTATGTGCAATACTTATAGCAGATTTGTTATCACAAGACAACTCAATTGCTCCTTGAGTTTTTATCTTCAAGTCTTCTAGGATAATTTTTAGCCACAACAATTCACATATCCCAAGGGCCATAGCCCTAAATTCTGATTCTACATTTGATCTAGCCACAATGCTCTGTTTCTTACTCCGCCAGGACACTAGATTCCCACCTAGGAATACGCAATATCCCGTGGTTGATCTTCTATCATTGATAGATCTTGCATAATCAGCATTTGTAAAGCCTTTAACATCTAATTCCTTTCCTTTTTTGAACAATAGACCCCTACCTGGATTAGTCTTGAGATATCCAAGTATCTTCCTTACAGCTTGCATATGCTCCTTAGTTGGGTTATGCATGAATTGGCTCACAAGACTAACAACAAATGTAATATCGGGTCTAGTATGTGAGAGATATATCAACCGGCCCACTAGCCTTTGATATCTTCCTTTGTCAATTGGTGACTGTCAGGATTCTGCCATAGTTTTCCATTAGGTTCTACTAGGAGACTAGATCCCTTGCCCTCCTGTAAGTCCTGTCTCAGTGAGTAAATCCAAACATATTTACGTTGAGATAGAAAGATACCATCCTTAGAGTAGGCACTTCAATGCCTAGGAAATATCTGAGGATACCAAGATTCTTGATTTCAAATTCG
>NC_068341.1:1556095-1658992 GCF_014633365.1 Diospyros lotus
ACTCTCCATTCCTGATTTCTTCCATATGTCCATTCTAAACCCTAGGTAAACCCTAGGATCATGACACAAAGTCAGGACAAACAACAGGGTGTTAGCAATATAGTTGATGTACAGCACAGAGCAGTAGAACATATGGATAATTTGGATTCCGAACACTTAATTTTAAAGGCCAAAAGTATGCCCAAAGACAAGAAAAAGTAAATATATGTACATATATGAGGCAATCACTCACAAGACTCAACACCAGTATAGACAGTTCTATATATCAACCATTTCAACAATATTTTCACACTTGTTTGTATTTGCAAAATGAAAATTGTTAAAGCAGATCACCGCAAATGAACACAAAGCATCTATTTGTGGCATCTCTAAGCATTATTGATGACATATAACATCTAACAGCTCACAATTCTGCGAACCATTCTTCACTAAGTTTGTTTGTTTCTTCATTTTTTTTTTTTTTTTTTTTTTTTTTTTGCTGTTTCATGATTTTTTTTTTTTTTTTCTAGAAAACTTACCAAAGCTTGGAAAATTGTCACAGTAAGTAATACATCAAAAGTTGCTTAACAAATTAAGGTATCACCAAAGAAGAGCAAAAGGGCATACAATTGCAAGTACACACTTGGCAGTACTAATGACCTGTGACAAAAGAGACCATTGTTCGATATGGACTCACATCCTCTGAAAGATTCAGATATCAATAGGAACGAAATGAAAAAGCTGGAATAACTGTACTGCACTTTACGAATGCTGTGTACTAAAAGTTGCAACAGAAAAGGTTTATTTAACATGATAAATACACACACACATTTAGAGAGAGAGAGAGAGAGAGAAAGTATTGTTACTAGGCTCCAAGAAATCTTACCTTAAGCTTTTCATTTTCAGCCATAAGCTTATAAATTGCTTCATTATCAATGACAGGGACCTCCTGCATTAGTGGAATTTGCTCTGCAGCTTTCTTCGCATCCTCAAGTTCCTTAATTAGCAGTTCCTTAGTTTCTTCGAACTGCAGTTCCATCTCTTGCATCTCCTGCAAAGCAGACTGCAGTTTCTCTTTTTCCTTTCTTTTTGCTTCCTCCATGTCAGCCTGCAACAAAAAAGGTCAGGACAAACAACAGGGTGTTGGCAATATAGTTGATATATTGCACAAAGCAGTAAAGCATATGGATAATTTGGACTCTGAACACTTAATTTTGAAGGCCAAAAGTACCCAAGGACAAGAAAAAGTATACATATATGAGGCAATCACTCGCAAGATTCAACACCAGTATATAATGTTCTATATATCAACCATTTCAACAATATTTTGGCACTTGTTCTGAGTTAATACCCAGCATCAAGTTCATGGTTGCAAAATGAAAATTGTTAAAGTAGATCACCGCATAGCAATACAAGGCACCTATTTGCAGCAGCTCTAAGCATTATAGATGACATATACATCTGAGAGCTCACAATTCTGTGAACCAGTCTTCACTAAGCTTGTTTGTTTCTTCATATTCTTTTTCTGTTTCATGAATTTTCTTTTCTAGAGAACTTATTAACACTTGCGATATAGTTGCAGTAAGTAATACATCAAATATTTCTTAAAAAATTAACGTATCACCAAAGAAGAGCCAAAGGGGATGCAATTGCAAGTACAAGTTGACAATACTATGAACTGTGTACAAAAGAGACCACCATCTTATATGGAACTCACATGCTCTAAAAGCTTCAGAAGTCAAGCAGAAATAAGTGGGGAAAAAAAAATCAAATGCAAAAGTTGAAATAACTATAAGTTCACTTTACAAATGTCTTGTACTAAAAGTTGCAAAAAGAATAGTTCATTTTATAAGAGTGAGAAAGGGGAGCATTGGATTTTTTTACCAGTCTCCAAGCAAGCTCACCTTCAGCTTTTCACTTTCAGCCATAAGCTCATCAATAACAGGAATTATCTCTGCAGCTTTCTTTGCAACCTCGCGTTCCTTAATGAGCAGTTCTTTAGTTTCTTGAAACTGCAGCTCCATCTCTTGCAAAGCAGACTGCAATTTCTCATTTTCCGTTGTCTTTGCTTCTTCTATATCAGCCTTCAACAAACAAGGCCCATACAGACAACAGGGTGTTAGCAATTTAGTTGTTAAGTTGCACAAAACAGTACAATACATGGATTAATTTGGATTCTGAACACTAAATTTGAATGCAAAAAGTCTACTCAAAAGAATTAAAACAACAAAATATGAGGGAATCACCAGTAAGATTCAACATCAATATAAACCTTCCAATCTGTCGGCCATTTCCACAATATTCAGGCTCTTGTTCTGGGTTAATACCCAGCATCATGTCGGTGGTTGCAAAAGCAAAAAAGTAAAAGCAGATCACCACACATCAATAAAAGCCACCTATGTGCAGCATCTTTAAGCACTGTTGATGACATATAACATCTGACTACTCAAATTCTGTCATCAATCATCATAACGTTCAAAAGATGCATAAACATGCAAGCTAAAACAATTCCTTATTTACAAGGGACATCTGTCATATATCAGACCAACAACGTACCAAGACATTTATCCCACTATGCTGAGTCTGCTATATGAATTCTAGATTTCCATTCATTTCTCTCTATGGCTTTATCTTTTATAAGGCCCATATAATTAATTTCAACCCTAAGGGCCTTGAACCAAATTATTTTTGGTCTTCCTCTACTTCTTTTTCTACATGCTTGTTCCATTGTGTCCCCTCTCCTCATGGGAGCCTCTATTGGTCATATTCTCACTTGGCCAAACCACCTTAATAATGTCTCATGCATCTCATCCTCATTAGAAGCCACTCCACTCTTATTTTGAATAACCTCATTTCTAGTTTTATCTTTGTTTGTAAGGTTGAATGTCCATCTTAGCATCTCGTATCGATTACACTCATATTTTGTACATGTTGGTGCCTTCTTGTTGAAAAATTTGTGTGTTATAGAACAAAGTTGATATTATAAAAAAAAAAATTCTTTAATGGAATCTTACTATCACATAAAATGGCAGATGCACTCTTCCATTTTAACCATCATGCCTTAATTCTATGGGCGACATCCTCATTAATCTTTCCACCTTTTTGGATGATTGATCCAAGATATTTAAAATGATATTTTCTTGGTAGGACTTGATCTTCCAGTTCTATGATAAAATCATCCACATTACATTTTTACTAAACTTGCATTCCATATATTCGGTTTTCACTCTACTTAATTTAAAATCTTTAGATTCTAAACTATTCCTCCATAATTCAATCCTAGTATTCACACCTTCTTTTGTTTCATCCACCAACACAAGGGAGTAAATATAAACAAGTACTAGCATGTTTAGCTTAGCAATCGTTTAATATTAACAATGCAACACCAACAAGTAGTAACACAACTAGACTACATATTAACAATGCATCACCAATAAAAGATCAGAACAGACTCCAGGTGTTGATCTACTATTGTATTCACATAGATGTTCCAATATAAGTAGACAAGTAGTAACACAATCATACTACATATAGCATATTTGTAGAAAAGATCTGACCCTCATGCGTTTCTCTTGCTCTAGCTGCCAGGTCAATTCTTCAACTTGCTTTTCGAGCATAAGTTTGGCAGCTTGGAGAGCACCAGCTTCTTTAGCAGCCTATGGATAACAAGAAAAGTAAAATCAACATCTAACTACTTCAGGTAACATGCGCATAAGGAAAAGTTACTGCACAAGTTAGAAGTTATAGGTTCACAGTTCATTAAGAAAAATTAAATCATAAAGGGAATAAGAATCAAGAATTTTTGTTGCCACTTCATGAGCTAAAGGAGGCAAAGAAAACGGAAATGTTTTAGCTCAAGATGGTTGTGAACTCCTTCAAAACAGGCTAAAGCCAATACTGCATGACCTTTCTTTCATCCAATAGAACCACATGCAAGCTCAGAAACCGTAGGAATGGAACTCTCAATGTCCACAACAAATATAGCCATAAAAACTTGAATCTTTAAAAGAATGTTTCCATATATCAATAACTTTAGAAAAGAATAAGAATTAGTTAAGTCATAAGCTTAAATTTTAACTAGATAAGAACACGTAAATCAAGAATGAAAACATCACCATTTTAAGCTTCCGTAGCTCCTTGCGAGCCACTCTTCCTCTCCAAGCACACTGAGTAACAATTGCTGCTTTTCTTATCCTCAAATAATGAAGACGGGCTAAGTATCGCCGACATTGGCTCTGTATGACATATTCCAAGGTCAAATAGGATAAGATCATACCAGAAGTTCAAACCCATGGGTGGACTAATGAAGAATGTAATGTGCCTGTGTGCATGTGTGTGGTGGATTCCTTATTCTTCTAGGGATAAAGACAATAAGGCTGGAAGATTCTGGAGAAACTATAGCATGTAAACTATAGAAGAAGCAACGAATGTAGTTAAAATTAAGAACAATCTGATTGAACTGTAACACCAAAAATAAGATAAGAACGAATTCCTTTTTTCCACCTCATAAAAATTTAAAAAAAAAAAAACACTTTCATCTAAGAGGTCAAACAAACTAGAAAATTAGGGCCTGTTCAGTTTCAGAAAACATTTTCTAATTTCAACTGCAATTTTCTATTGAATGGTTGAATCTCCAACAAGAGAACAGAAAACTCAATTTTCTAATTTTTTAACTTTATACTATGAATTGGAAAACATCAAAAAAGGTTCTCTGAATTTCTAGAAATGAATGCTATTGCTTTTGGAAACATAAAATGTTAGAACATATTTAGTTATAAAATTGAACTTGAAAATTATAAAATGTTTTCTACAACTGAATAGGCCCTTACGTTTTGTACTTCTCCTTTTTAAAGAAAACCACCCATTTTTGGAATTTCCTTGTTTTCTTGTTCAACTATTCTGACTCATGCTACATCCCCTGTATCCAAACTAAATCATATAATTGCTTTCTGTTTATAAATTTATCAAGAAAATTAGATACCTATAATGCAAATATCATTTTTTGAACCATAAATTCAGATGTTAGATAACCTTAAACACGACTCGTGTACAGGACTTAGCCAGGCATTTATCAAGCTAAAGATCTACACAAAGTTCTCTGGCTTCTGTTCATTTGGTTGCAATCTACTAGTTTACTGTTAAGGAGAATATTACTTCTAATTAGGAAGGATAGAGGGAGTAGAGAATAGATGGAGAGTTTATTCAGTTTCTTGTTTTGTATACAGTTTATTTTCAGCTTCTTACTTAGCTTATGTGGTAGACAGTTTGTTACAAACAGAAAACACAACTAGTGTTCCGTTTGTTACAGACAGTTGGCATGTCTGTTAGGTTGTTGTGTAACAACCCGTGATCGGGGTTTGGGATTTTCGTGTCGTTGAAGGGGGGTTGTTGATGTTTTGTAGGGTGTAAGAGGCAAGGAGGCAGCAGCTGTCGACAGGAGGAGGAGGAGTTGTCGACCGTTGATGGCCAAGGGCACTGTCGGTCGACCATTGACGGCCAAGGGCACTGTCGGTCGACAGTTGCCTGGGAATCTATTGACCGATTGCTGAAGCTATCGACTGAATATGTGAGTCTGTCAACCGTTTGCGACGGGAATGGTCATCCAACTGAGGCAGTGGAGAGTTTCTAGAAGCAAGGGGCACGTGAGGGGCCTTCTACATCCTTCTAATGCCTATTATGTGTATATAAATGAGTTGTGAGAGGAAGATTTCTCACAAAATAGAGAGAGAAATCGAGAGAAGGAAAGAGAAGGAGGAAAGAAGAAGGAAAGGAGGAAGAAGAAGGTTGTGGCTGAAGCTGTTGATCAATCTCCATAGCTTTAAGGCAAGTTCTATATTCTCTTCTTGCTCTTAATTCTTGTGAGAGGCTGGTTTATCACCTCTTGTTGTTGCTTTGTAAGCTCCTCTCCCTTCCATGTTTCGAGAAGGAAGCCCTCTTCTCTCTTGTTTTGATGAGAGACTAGTTTACTTCATCTTGGTGTTTCTTTTGCAAGTTCTCACCTTCCTTTTGTTTCCAAGTGCAAGTTCTAATTCTTCTCCTATCCTTATGGCTTGAGCTATGGGATTAGGGTGGACTATTAGAGATAAAACTCCCTGTTTTTGGTAAAAGAGTTCATGTGGAAGGTTATGTAAAGATCTTTGTACCCCATCCTTGATTCTTGCTTGTTGTTGTTTAAGCCATTTGGAACTTGAAATAGGGCTTGTTCTACCCTATAATCCTTTGGGAATGATGTATTTATTGTTAGGGTTTAGATCGTGCAAGTATTTTGTGGGAAACTTGCATGTTGGAGTTCAATCTCGGGTGGCAAGGCATTCTGTTGGCCAACAGATGCCTTCAAATTTGTTGACTAGGGTAACCCAAGCATACTGTCGGTCAACAGATGCTTGGCAATCTGTCGACCAACTAGCAAGAAAATGTCGATTGTTCGAGTTATTTCTCTATTTCCAAATTTATGTGGTTTCTTGATTGTTCCCCAATTAATTCTACACCTTGAATGGCTGTTTTGGAGTGTAAATAGGCATGTTTGAGCATGATAATGAGCTAGCATTGGCCCATATGGAGAAATTGGTGATTGAGGGAGTATTACACTTATGTCTTAATTGGGAAGTTTTAGGGGTTTAGATGTGCATGCATGGGTTTGTATACAAGCCAGAGATTAGGTTGTATAGAGTTATGAGTTGGGAGGTAGAATTCACGGATGTCTTCTTATGATGAGTGGGCAGTTGCCTTGAGAATTGCTTTGTGAATTTGGTTATGGAAGAGGATGTCTGAGTGTACACCGTGAGAGTAATCATAGTTTTAGAAGAGATAGGAAGAAATGTATGAAATCATATACATGTATGCTCTATGTGGTTGATCGTGATTCCAGAAGATAAAAGGTGTGATTATATGAACTGACCTCCCTTCTAGACTGGAGCACCACGACGATGAGGCCACTGCACACTTGGCGTGTGGTATCGTAGGCGTGTGTCAACTTGATGGGAGTGAGTGGAGAGCGAACCGAGAGTGCTGCAATGATGAGGCCACTGCATACTTGGCATGTGGTATCATAGATGTGTGTCGGTGCCACTGAGCTGAGCTAGTTGAGGACACCACTATGATGAGGTCACTGCATACCTGGCGTGTGGTATCATAGGTGGGTGCTAGATAACAGGGGACTGTAGAGCGGACTGAGGGCATTGCTATAATGAGGCCATTGCATACTTGGTGTGTGGTATCATAGGCATGTGCTAGTGCCGCAGAGTTTGAGAGCATTGTTATGGTGAGGCCATTACATACTTGGTGTGTGGTACCGTACAGGCCCAAAGTGAGTTGCCATGTGATATGAGTATTGTGTTGTTGCAAGATAATGAGTGTTGTGCTTAAAGCATTATATGGGTTCAGAGACTATATGGTAGCAAGGTTACCGGATTGTGCCTTATCCATGCTATGGTAGGACCTTGTTATTTGTGTGGATTATATTAATCTATGTTATGACTCTATCTGTGATATTCCATGTTACAATCCTACCCATGTTTCTCCATGCTACGATTCTACCATATATTGTCTGTTATTGCTTACTGAGTCTCCATTATGATATATCTCATGCTCCATTTCGTTATATTATACTTGTTGAGCCTTGCGGCTCATTCTTTCTCTTTACATCATTCCAGGTGCAGGTAAAGCGAAGAATGAGAAGGGTCCTATCGAGACAGGATCTGTTAGGTTAGATATGTACAAAGCTCACCCGAATAAAAGGTCTTGGGGGCGTTTGTTGGTTTGAGACATGCTAGTGGCTGTATCTTTGTTATTTTGGCTTGTTGCATTCCCCTTGAGACAGCCTAACAGAATGTAATGTTAACACTTATGTTGTTCTATATGAAAAGAAAATAATGGATTCATTGTTGTTTGTTGTTAGTAGTATGGATGATCTTGATTGAATTTTACTCTGTTTCCATCTTGCGGGGAATTTCCCTCGAAATTCCTATGCTAGCAGGACTTCCAGAGGCGGGCCTTCACAATTTGGTAACAGAGCCTTTATATTGGACTTTCAAGTCTTTACATGTTGAATAATAGATAGCATTATATAAACTCACTGCTTTTGCTATAATATTCATTCAATTCATTATATACAGTTTTGATTCTCTCTCTCCATTTTCTTTTAATTTTCATTTTCTCTCTAGCTCTTACATTTCCTGCATCTTGATCTCTTTTGGTTTAACACATATTTAAACATGGAGATATCAATGTTCAGCATAGAAAAATTAAAAAATCCACATTTTAAAATGGTCTTGTTCAGAGTGTTCATAATCCCAAGGCTCTCAATAGCCAAAATGTATCAAGAAAACAGTAGCAATCTCACAACTATAAGAAAATGAGTTTCTGAATTGTTGTAAAACATTGTATTAGTATATGATACATCAAAAGGAAAAGAGAATATGGTGTGGTCTATTTATGTGTGGTCTCACTACTTGCTATTGCTTCACCAGTTTGTCATCCCTAAGCCATCTTGACAATCTTAGTACCAGAAGTTACAAAGGAGTAACAAGAAGTATCAACCAGGCTTGGTTTGACAATTTGATAGCTTTTGGCAAATTCATACTCCCTCATAATCTTAAGTAGATCTGAGCACAAAAGTTAAAACATGAACCACTATACCTCCTAGATATTTTGAAAGTAATACACCACCTAGATATTGAATCTTCTTCAGCAATTGATTAGGATTTCAGATTTCAGTAAATAAACCAGCTAGTTGTTGATTCTTCATCACCTAAATAAAACCACAAATATACCTGGATAAGAGTTGAAGCTTTATTTTTCTTTCTGCAGTGAAGCTCAATGCGAGCAGCCATTCCACGCATGCCTGTTTGAATTTTAACAGCAGAAGAGTGCAACATTTTATATGCCTTTCTAGAAATATATGCACGCATGTCTGCCTGGATCCTCACACTAGCAGCTTCCCTCCTCATACACTCATAGCAACAGCGTGCAGTTTGTCCTAAAAGCAGCCCATAAAATAGATGCAGTAGGTTAAAAGTGAAATTCAGATTGCTGGCAAGAAAATGTTAAAGGTCACAATCAACATTCATCAGAAAATATTAAGTTGAAATCTACAGTCATGCATGATAATAGAATAAAAATGATACCTCTGCATACAGCTTGAATCTGTATGGCAGACAAGCGCAGTGCAATAAAAAATTTTCGTCCAAAGTATGAACGAACTTTTCTTTGGATAATACAGGCAGATCTCCCTAAAACCTCAGTCCTCTGAGCATCTAGTTCTGCCATCTGACCAGCTCTGAGAAACACTTTACTTCTGCCAACCTACACAAACCTAGAACCAATTAGTGGAAACTTTTCAAGAAAGTACAGAGTAAAAAGAAAACAATTAACAAACAAATATCCCTGCTTTCCATTATGCTAATCAAATACATTGTAAAAATTTGAAATCAACAATGACGACAAAAAAATAATCAAAACTATGTCAAAAACTATGTCAAACTGACTCATGATCATATTTACTATTCTGATAAACAACAACATATCCAGCCTTTATCCTACTATGTGGGGTCGGCTACATGAATTTTAGACCATATTTACTATTCTGATATTAAAATTAATTAATAGAGGTGAAATCAGATCAGTTGCTCCTTTTTTATCTCATTTCTTGGGAGTCCACAAGAATTTGTCAATATTTCCAGTTAAGTCCTCTTGTTCCTAGATATTCCATGCCAGCTGAGCAGAAAATCTATTGAAATGTAAATCTTATGTTAGGTAGAAAGAGAGATGGTTAAATATAATCCTCAAGCTATAGAATGGGTTTCTCAACCTAGATGAACTGCTCATACAAATACAAAAAGACAGGCTATATCTCCTGCATGCTTAAAGCAAGATGTGGCAAGTGCAGTTGACAACCGCAGAAAAATGTGTGGTCCTTGAATCAATTTCACCTATAATGAACAAGTATAACATATCTTCAAAGAATATTCAATCTTAGCCCTTTACAACTCAAAATATTAAAAAGGGTTCTATCCCAAAAATGAATGGATTTTTCTTCATGCTTCGATCTTCCCCTTGAGTTTGGAAGACTCATAATAAATGAATGTTTGAGCATGAATTAAATAACTTGTCTAAGGGAGGAGCTAAAACCATCTCTCACTGACATTCTTCACCCCTTAGGACCTATCCATCAAGGTGAGGAGCATTGCTCATCCTAGGTTGATATAAATCAAAAGTGATAAACCAAACTCCCAGAGACCCAAACGACTTATGGCCATGGCTTCATGTGATGAAAATCTAGTTATAATTCTCTCCTTCATCCTGAGTAACCATAAAGCTTGTGAGAAAATTTATCCCTCAACCTACAATCTACCAGGAACTATATGAACCAAGAATCATGATTTAACTCTTCCATATGAAGAAATTAAAAATGTTCTAACCTTTAGCTCTCAAGGGTGTTGCAGTGGCAGTTCCTGCAGGTACCACAGTATTGTTTTGTCCAATACCAGCTTCTTTTATCCTCTAAACAATTTTAATCATATTTTTCCCCACAACTACACTCATTAAGTAGTACATTGACACTTGAATCACTAATTCCAAGGTCAGATGAGATATATATTTTTCCAAGTTCAGCTAACAAATCTGTTTTAATGCTAGACACCCTTCTGGTTTTCCCTTAATATCTCACTGGTCTGAACGTTCTCTATTATTTCTTTTTCCACAGAAACTAGACACTTTAGGGAGTCTATCGAAACAATAATCAGTTTTTTTGGTTTCCATATGAGGGAAGCATGAATTTTTAAAGTTCAGTAACTATTTTGCAAGCTAAAGTCCACTGACTGCTAGCACTACCCTCTATTTCAACCACCCACTAACCTTATTTGTCCCTTTAAAATTTCTACGTTATTTGTCCTAGAGAGAAAGGACTTATGAAGGAGTCATTAGAAAGTTAAATCATCTCAGCTGAATCTCCAGACCAGTGAGTTATGAATTTCCAAAGTTTTTTGATCTACTTGGTGTCTATTCTGGACACCTATTTGGTATTTCCACCATAAGTCACTGATCTGATTTCCTTTTTCTTTCATTCTGGATAATGTAGAAACCAAACCCCCAAGGAGTTTTCAGAATTAAGAATCACCATTTTTGGACTTACAATGAGAGAGATATGAAATTGTGAGGTCAGCTTACCCGTTTTGACATGCTTACTCGATTTCCTTCTCTTTCACCTTTCTTTCTTTCTTTCTTTCTTTCATCCTTCTCTATTTTCTTCCTTCTTTCTTGGCCGAAATCTCCTTCTGTCTCTCTCTCTCTTGTTCTTACATGGCTAGGTTGGGCAAAATGACAGAATGAATGCCCGAAGTCCTCTTTTTATGGTTGTTCTATCTGCAGCCAACTATTTTGCTCTTTACAGCCACAATTAAAATAACTTTGAGGAAAACCCATTTTTGCCCTTATCCTCTCATCGCTGGTCACCCCATCATCTTCTTCGCTCATCATCGCCGCCAGCTTGCTTCCTTAACAACGGCTGCAAAAGTTGCCAGTCATCAAGGAAGAAAGAGGGGAGGAGATCGATGACGAACGACGGCCAAAACTACTTCAAAGCCCATTATCGCACCTGTCAGTAGCTGGGTTCCTTGTGGCCGCCCATCATTGCAAAGCTCCTATTGGCGGCCACGTCACTCCCACCGACGGTCGCGACAAACGTGACCGCCCATCATCGCACCCGAACCCCAGGGTTCAGGGGCTTTGAAAGCACCTCGAATCCATGGGTTTCGGGAAAAACCAATTCTCCCGAACCCATGGGTTCAGGAAAAACCATTTCTCCGAATCCATGGATTCGGGAGAAACATGGCATATATGTATGTAATATAATATTGTTGCATTTGATTGGGTTTTACTATTTGCAATCCTCACATTACAGACCTTTTCATTTCGAAGAATTTATTCTCTAAATATGCAAAATCCTATCTTTGTGTTATATATATATATATGTATGTATGTATGTATGTATGTATGTATGTATGTATATGTAATATGAAGTCATTCTCATGGAAAATTGTTGCATTTGATTGGGTTTAACCATTTGCAATCCCACATGACAGACCTTTTCATTTGGAATAATTTACTCTCTGAATATGCAAAATCACATCTTTGTGTTATATATATGTAGAATTCCAGCTATGCATCACAATGTCCTACATGCTTTCTAACTGCTAGTGCCGTGAATGAAGAATGGGCTACTTAGGCTTATCATCTTATCTGTAAGAAGAGCTTTTCATCTTTGGAGTTATCTTATTTATCTGTTCATGTATTTTGTTTATCTTATGAATTAATCTAGTGTATGATCTAGTCCTAAAAATTAGGAGTCCTCATCCTAATAGCTAGAAGCTAAAGACTAGGAGATTTTTTAGGAAATCTTAGCGGAAGTTTATGTATATATTGTAATCTATTCTCTCGGATTGAAGTAAGAAAAAAGAAGGAGCAACAAGTTCCAGTTTCTTCATGGTATCAGAGCAGTAAATCTGATCCATTGTGGGCTTGTTTCTGATAAGCCATCATGGCTAACACAGGCGAGATTTCAGCATCTGAAGTATCGTCCGGATCCGGAGGAATGGCCGTTCCAATGTCCAGCATCCCTGAAGGTCCTATTCTTCAGATTACTAGACACAAATTGAATGGCCAGAACTTCATCCAATGGTCACAATCAGTCATGTTGTTCGTCTAAGGAAGAGGCAAGGAAGATTACCTTACCAGAATTGCAGTGCAACCTCAAGAAACCGAACCTACCTACAAGATTTGGAAGGTAGAAAACAGCATGGTTATGTCATGGTTAATAAACTCCATGACGAATGCAACAGGAGAGAACTTCTTGTATTATAAAACCGCAAAGGAGATATGGGATGCGGTTAAGGAGACTTATTCCAATGTTGATAATACGTCGGAGGTGTTCGGAATAAAGAGTGTGCTTCATGAATTAAGGCAAAGAGATATGTCTGTAACAGACTATTTCAATGCTTTAACTCGCCAATGGCAGCAGCTGGATATTCTTGAAGAAAAATCGTGGAAGTGCTCAGAACATTCTCAACAATACAAAAAGATTGTTGAAAAAGATTGAGTTTACCAATTCCTCCTTGGACTCAACAAAGATTTGGATGATGTGAGGGGAAGAATACTAAGTATTAACCCACTTCCTAGTGTCAGGGAAGTCTTCTTAGAAGTTTATAGGGAGGAAAGCCGAAAGAAACTAATGCTGGGATCACATCACCCTTTTCTCCTAGCTGAAAACTCTGCCATGGTAGCCCAAGGAAATTCCTTCAATCGAGACAAGCAGCAGAAGAACAAACCAGTGTGCGAACACTGTAAGAAAGTTGGGCATACTAAGGATATATGCTGGAAGCTTCATGGCAAACCAGCAAACTGGAAACCAGCCCGAGAGAAAGAAGGACGTGGAAATACTACTGAATCACAAATAAACGTTGAGGCCAATCCATTCAGTAAAGAACAACTTGAAGCCCTTCAAAAGATACTGCAACAGACTCTTCAAAATAATGCTACTAGATCTGGTATGCTAGCCTCAAAAGGTAACTTCCTTCATGCCCTAAGTGTCCAACAAGAAAATCCAAAGGCCTGGATAGTTGACTCAAGTGCAACAAATCATATGACAGGAGATAAATCTTTATTTAACAAGTATACTCCTTGTCCTGATAGTAAGTATACCATCCGCATAGCAAATGGAACTCTATCCCAAGTAAAAGGCATAGGATCTGTTATGATTTCAGGGAGCATCAACCTTGAACTAGTTCTTTATGTCCCTAATCTCAATTGTAACTTACTTTCAGTGAGTAAACTGACAAAAGAGAGAAACTGCATCACTAAATTCTCTTCCAACTTGTGTGAATTTCAGGAATTGGACTCAAAGAAAAGGATTGGCGGTGCTAAGATGTGTTCAAGATTCTACTTACTTCGAGTTGAAGATGTTCAACTATCACAATCAAGTCCAAAACCATGTAGTGCACTAAACTCTAGCTTAAATACCCTTAGTCCAGCCATGTTGTGGCATTATCGATTAGGACATCCAAATTTCATGTATCTCAAGAAATTATTTCCCTCATTATTCAATAAGAAGGCTATTCTTTATCAATGTGAGATTTGTCAACTTTCTAAGCATACTCGTGCCACATATCCTACTTGTTCTTACAAATCCTCACATCCTTTTTCTATGATACATAGTGATATTTGGGGGCCATCTAGGGTCCACAATATCACCGGTGCTAAGTGGTTTGTCACATTCATCGATGATCACACTAGACTCACTTGGGTGTTCCTAATGAAAGAGAAATCAGAGATTGGAAATATTTTTGAACACTTCCATGATCATGAATCAGTTTCAAACCAAGATTCAAGTGTTCAAAACTGACAATGGGCGGGAGTATTTCCATTCCAATCTTAATGCCTACCTATCCAAGCATGGTATTGTTCACCAAACTTCGTGTGTTGACACTCCACAACAAAATGGAGTTGTCGAAAGGAAAAATAGACACCTTTTGGAAGTCACCAAATCTCTTATGTTAACATCCAATGTCCCTAAACATCTTTGGGGAGAAGCAGTCCTCATTGCCACCTACCTTATAAACCGGATGCCTTCTCGTGTGTTGAACTTCAAAACCCCATCTCAAACTCTTCTTAAAACCTACCCTCACACCAAATTACTCTCATCCATTCCCTTGAAAGTATTTGGGTGCACTGCATTTATTCATAATACTCAGCCACAGTGCAGCAAACTCGATCCAAAATCTATTAAGTGCGTCTTTCTTAGCTATTCATCTCATCAAAGGGGTTACAAATGCTATTCTCCAACCACCAGAAAATTTTACAACACTATGGATATTACCTTCTTCGAAAATCAGCCTTTTTACACCAAAACTGATATTCAGGGGGAGCATCACCCTCATGAGGAATATCAGTTTATGGATCTTCAACCTACCTCTATAACCCCTCTGCTTCAGCCTTCCAATGATCCTAAGAAGCTGATTGTGTATTCAAGGCGTCAGAAAACTCAAGGGAAAGTAGAGAATTGCAACATTCCCACCACTGACCAAGAATCAACTCCAAATTCTGAACCTCCTGAAGTTGATACAGGTAATATACTTTTTGTTCCTACTCCTGAAGCTAACATTGAAACCCAAGTACAGGAGATCTCAACTGATTTAAACATGCCCATAGCCTTGCGAAAAGGAATCAGATCCTGTACCGTACATCCAATAGCAAAATTTGTCTCATATGACAAATTATCGCCCAGTTTTCGTGCATTTTCTACCCAATTGGACAATGTACAGATTCCAAAGGATATTTATGAAGCACTCAGGGAACCTAAGTGGAAGATGACAGTGATGGATGAAATTACAGTGCTTGAAAAGAATGGCACCTGGGTGATAACTGATCTTCCCAAAGGTAAACAACCAGTTGGTTGCAAGTGAATTTTTACAGTTAAATATAATGCTGATGGAAGTTTAAACCGATTCAAGGCCCGACTAGTTGCCAAAGGATTCACCCAATCTTATAGAATAGACTACGAGGAGACATTTGCTCCAGTGGCCAAATTAAATTCAGTTCGAGTCCTGCTTACCTTAGCAGCAAACTTGGATTGGCCACTTCACCAACTTGACATCAAGAATGCCTTTTTAAATGGTGACTTGGAAGAAGACGTGTATATGGAGATACCTCCAGGATTTGATAACCAAGGTAAGGATGGGAAAGTATGCAAACTTAGAAAATCATTATACAGGCTTAAGCAATCTCCAAGAGCATGGTTTAACTAGCTCACTAGAGTTCTAAAAAGGTATGAATTCCTCCAATGCCAATCTG
Source organism: Diospyros lotus (assembly GCF_014633365.1). Classification (NCBI taxonomy): domain Eukaryota; kingdom Viridiplantae; phylum Streptophyta; class Magnoliopsida; order Ericales; family Ebenaceae; genus Diospyros; species Diospyros lotus. The sequence continues at coordinate 1,571,918 of NC_068341.1, forward strand.
ATCATACCTTATTTGTGAAATTTTCAAAGGAAGGGAAAAGAGCTATTATTATTGTGTATGTGGATGATATAATCATCACAGGAGATTACAATGAAGAAATTAGTAATGCAAAGAGACTGTTAGCAAAGGAATTTGAAGTAAAAGACTTGGGATTCCTAAAGTACTTTCTTGGGATGGAAATAGCTCGATCAAAAAGGGGAATTTTTGTTACCCAAAGGAAATACGTATTAGACTTATTAAAGGAGACAGGTATGACTGGGTGCAAACCAGTTGAAACTCCAATGGATGCAGCCTACAAGTTTGATGAAATTCAAGGAGATAGCTTAACAGATAAGGAGAGATACCAACGGCTTGTGGGAAAACTCATCTACCTCTCCCATACCCGACTTGACATCAGATTTGCAGTGGGCATGGTAAGTCGAAGCGTGAATAATCCAACAAAAGTGCATCTTAAGGCTGTTCATCGAATTCTTCAATATCTAAAAAGAAATCCAGGAGAGGGACTATACTTCAAGAAAACAGAAAATAGAGGAATAGATGTGTTCACTGATGCAGATTGGGCCGGTTCCATAAGTGACCGTCGATCTACAACAGGCTATTGTTCCTATGTTTGGGGAAACCTTGTTACATGGAGGAGCAAAAAACAGTCAGTGGTTGCAAGAAGTAGTGTTGAAGCAGAATATCGGGCCATGTCTCATGGAATATGTGAAAGAATATGGTTTATGAGGCTGCTAAGGGAGCCAAAAATGCAACTCAATATGTCTATGAGATTATTATGTGATAACAAGGCCACAATAAGTATTGCAAAAAATCCAGTCCATCATGATCGAACCAAGCACATAGAATTGGATCGACACTTCATTAAAGAAAAGGTGGAAGCAGGTATAGTTAACTTGACTTATATTCCAACTGTGTCTCAGACTGCGGATATTCTAACAAAGGCACTGCCGAGACAGACCTTTGAGAAATTGAAGTCCAAGCTGGATATGCTTGATATACACAACCCAACTTGAGGGGGAGTATAGAATTCCAGCTATGCATCACAATGTCCTACATGCTTTCTAACTGCTAGTGCCGTGAATGAAGAATGGGTTGCTTAGGCTTATCATCTTATCTGGAAGAAGAGCTTATCATCTTTAGAGTTATCTTATTTATCTGTTCATGTATTTTGTTTATCTTATGAATTAATCTAGTGTATAATCTAGTCCTAAAAAATAGGAGTCCTCATCCTAATATCTAGAAGCTAAAGACTACAAGATTTTTTAGGAAATCTTAACGGAAGTTTATGTATATATTGTAATCTATTCTCTCGGATTGAAGTAAGAAAAAAGAAGGAATAAGAAGTTCCAATTTCTTCAATACATATATATGTATGTATGTATGTATGTAATGGTTTTTGGATTCGGGAAAATGATTTTTCTCGAACCCATGTATTCGAGGTGCTTTCAAAGCCCCTAAACCCGAGTTCAGGTGCGATGATGGGCCGCCGCGTTTGTTGTGACGTGGTTGCCGATGGGAGCTTTGCGAAGATGGGCGGGTGCAATGGTGGGCTTTAAAGTAGTCATGGTCGTCATTCGTCGTCGCCATGGTCATCAATCTCCTCCTTTCCTTCTTCCTTGACAACTGGCAGCTTTTGTGGCTACTATTAAGGAAGCAAGCCGACGACAATGATGAACAGAGAAGAGGATGGGATGACCGGCGATGAGAGAAGAAGGGAAAAAATGGGTTTTCCTCAAAGTTATTTTAAATGTGGCTATGAAGAGCAAAACACTTGGTTGCACATAGAATTTCCCTATTCATAAATCATACACCTACACACACACACACACACTTGTAGTTTGAGAAGACAACCTTCTGTTCCCTATCATTCCTCAACCAAACCCATATCTCCTTTATGCAAGCCATGCTCTCTTTGCTTACAAAAGCAACCACCCCTTATCTTTCATACAAAGCCATCACTCTCTCTTTCATAGCCATGCCTATTTATATACACCTTACCTTGGTTATCAAATGAAAGTTTTAGTCACATGACTCACATCATGTCATATCATATCATGTTGTCACATCACTATCAGAAGCACATAAATTTTACCTCATATTGTGTATCCCTAGTATTTTGTATTGAATTTTGACCTATTATATATTTTATCTTTCTCCTGAATTATCTATTTTACACGTTACCCGTGCCGTTGGAATTAACCGTCTACTACAATATGAAATAACACCTTTTATCTTTATTTGGGTTCCAATTCATACCCGGGGTCCCTGGACTGTGATCCCTAACCCGAGAAAATTTATCGGGGCCCACCACCATTGCCAAAACCACAATATCTCCATAAACCTCCATAGAATAATTCATTTTAATCAATAATTCCTTAAGTACACTCAAAAAGGTACAAGGTATTAAGTCCTCAACTCAAGCCTACATGGAGGACACATTTCCCTGGCAACATGCTATCAGTCACAGCAATTTTGTTGCAGCCCATGTACCCAAACTTGTCTTGCAGCCTCATTACAAGCCTTCGCCTTCGTACAAACTTGGAGTAGCACCAAGCCTTGGTCTAGCATGCCACCAGGCACACAGCCAGCTACAAGACAATCTGTCTCACATGCTAAGTTGCTTTTGCGGATTTGGTAACTCCTTAGATGCCTCATTTGAAATGCTACTCAACTTATAGTCCTTCTCCCTACTAGCATGCATGCATCCCTAACTTTCATGCCTTCTATAATTGTAATGACATGTCTTCTCATTTCAACAAATGTACAGGCATAAAGTATAAGCATAGGAACCAGGGATTAGATTGTTGATTTGGCTGATTCCAAATCCCACATCAGAAGATGTGGGGTCGGGGGGGGGGGCGCTTTGCTTTTGCTATAAATAAGCCCTCCCCCCTCCTATGTATATTCATCCCACAATTGTGTTTCTCTCTCTCTCTTTGTATTTTTCTCTTTGTTTTTTGGTGGTGTCCGAGGACATAGGCCAAATTGGTTGAACCTCGTTAATTTCTAGTGTTCTATTTATTTTTATATTCAATAGTTATTGTCGAGTATTATTTACGATAAGGTTGATTTTGGAGAAAATAATCCGATTTTTCCAACAATTGGTATCAAAGCCAAGGTTTCTTAGTATACTTTGTGGTTGCAGTTGTGTCTGATCTTCCACATCAAAAAAAAAAATCTTTTTTTGCCAAGCTTTTCTTAGTATGCTCTATGGTTGCAGCTGTGTCTGATCTTTCACATCAGAAAAAAATTTCTTAGATTGTTCCTCTTTGATAACTATTGAATATAGAAGATGACAAAAAAGGCAGAAATGGCAAGCGAAAGGAGTTCAGAACAATCCACATCAGGAGCTTCTTCTTCGTCCACTTGGGTGAGAAATTTGGCGAATACAAGAATTGCAATGGAGGTGTTTGACAGTTTGGGCCATTTCGGCATGTGGCAATTTGAGGTTCTAGACGCTTTCTTTCAGCAAGGTCTAGATATCGCCATTAAGGAAAAAAAAAACAGATGATATTGAAGAAAAAGAATGGAAGACTATCAATCGATTGGCGTGTGGCACAATTCGATCATGGCTGTCCAGAGAACGGAAGTATGCATTTTCGAATGAAACTTTTGCCAATACACTATGGAAGGCATTGGAGGAAAAGTTTTTGAAGAAAAATGGTCAGAATAAGCTCTACATGAAAAAGAGATTATTCCGCTTTACTTATGTTTCTGGTACCACGATAAATTATCATATCACTACCTTCAATCAGTTGGTAGTTGATTTGATGAATTTGGATGAAACGTTCAAAGATGAGGATTTGGCTTTGATGCTGTTGGGATCCCTTCCTGAGGAGTTTAAATTTTTTGAAACTACTCTGCTTCATGAAAAGGTTCAGGTGTCTCTTAGTGAAGTTTGTGCTACTTTGTATAGCTATGAGTTAAGAAAGAAAGATAAAAAAGAAGCAACGCATGGCTCATCAAAAGCATTGATTATAAGAGGTCATTCGCAGAATCAAAAGAAAGGAAGGAAAGGGAGATCCAGTTCGAGATCCAGACCGAACAAAGATGAGTGTGCCTTTTGTCGGGAGAAAGGCCACTGGAAGAAAGACTATCCAAAGTTAAAAGCTAAGGGCAAATCTGACAAAGGGAATGTTGTCTCAAATGTTGTTGAATTTAATGGTGAAAATTCAGACCTTTCACTAGTTCTTACGTCTTTTACAAGCTATTCTAGTTCTTGGCTTTTGGATTCGGGTTGCAGCCACCATATGTGTCCAAATCAGGACTGGTTCTTTGACTTTCAAGAACTTGATGGAGGAGTAGTTTACACAGCAAATGACACACCTTGTGAAACAACCGGAGTTGGCACAATCCATTTGAGGAATCATGATGGATCAACTAGAATACTGACAGATGTGAGATTTGTGCCGAGTTTGACAAAGAATCTCATTTCTGTGAGAACATTGGAATCTAAATGATTGAAAGTAACTGCAGAAAATGGAGTTATGAAGGTGATCTCTAGCGCACTTGTAATGATGAAAGGTATTCGAAAGAATAATAACTTGTATTACTATCGGGGTAATGCAGTTATTAGGACAACAGCAACAGTAGCTTCTGATGATGACAGGGATATAGAAGCAACCAAACTATGGCATATATATTTAGGACATACAGGTGAAAAATCTTTGCAAATTTTAGCCAAGCAAGGATTATTGGAAGGCTTCAAGACCTATAAATTAGACTTTTGTGAGCACTGTGTCAAGAGAAAGCAGACGAGAGTGAAATTTGGCACTACAATCTATGATACCAAGGGTATTTTGGTTATGTTCACTCAGATGTGTGGGGACCATCAAGACAACATCTATAGGAGGCAAACACTACTATGTTTCCTTTATTGATGATTATTCTCGAAGAGTATGGGCGTATTCTTTAAAGAAAAAGGATGAAGTGTTGGGATGTTTCCCTAAATGGAAAAATATGATGGAAACTCAATAGAATGATCAAACAACTTAGAACAAATAATGGTGATGAGTATAGAAATGATCTATTTAACAAAGTCTGCCAAGATGAAGGTATTGTTCGACACCTCACATTCAAAGATATGCCACAACAAAATGGGGTGGCATAGCACATGAACCGAACGTTGTTGGAGAAAGTTCAGTGTATGTTGTCCAATGCTAGGTTGGGCAGACAATTTTGGTCTAAGGCTGTGACATATGCAAGTCATCTCATTAATCGGTTGCCATCAACTACTATTTGTGGAAAAACACCTCTTGAGGTATGGTCTGAAAAACCTGCTAATGATTATAATTCCTTACATATATTTGGTTCCACTGCATATTATCATGTTAAGGAAACCAAGTTGGATCCAAAAGCAAACAAAGCACTGTTCATGGGGATCACTTCTAGAATAAAGGGATATCGACTCTGGTGTCCGGAATGGAAGAAGATAATCTTCAGTAGGGATGTTACTTTTGATGAATCTATCATGTTGAAAAAGGTAACAAATGAAGTTGTACAGCAATTTGATGATACTCCACAACAAGTGGAAAATACTCCAAAGTAGGTGGAGTTTGAAAGAAGAATTATTAACCCAGCAATGAATAACAAATCAAGTGAAGACACTCCTACAGTAGAGGAGTCGTCAAATGAAGAAAAGGTTCCGACCCAAGAACCTCCATAGCAACAAGAATCAATAGCAACAGGAAAGCCACGGGAGATTTGAAAACCTGCTCGTTTTGTTGATATGGTGGTCTATGCATCTCCAATTGTAAATGATGACATTCTTGCCACTTATAATGAAGCTATCCAAAGTTTAGAAAATAAAAAGTGGAGGAAAGCCATGAATGAAAAAATGCAGTCCCTTCAAAAGAATGAGACATGGAGGCTAGCCAACTTACCAAAGGAAAAGAAGGTAATTGGATACAAATGGGTATATGCAAAGAAAGAAGGATTTTCTGACAAGAATGATGTCCGCTACAAGGCAAGGTTGATGGTTAAAGGCTACACTCAGACAAAGGGCATTGACTATAATGATGTTTTTTCTCCAGTTGTGAAACATTCCTCCATTAGAATTTTGTTGGCCTTAGTAGCGCAATTGGATTTGGAACTAGTTCAGATAGATGTGAAAACCGCATTTCTACACGATGACTTGGAAGAGAAAACCTATATGAATCAACCAGAAGGATTCAGAGTTGAAGTTATTGTATGGATTGAAACAATCTCCGAAGCAGTGGTACAAGCGATTTAACAAGTTTATGTTGGGGCAAAGGTACACAAAAAGCAAATATGATCACTGTGTGTATTTGCGTAAGCTATAAGATGGATCTTTCATGTATCTTCTCATGTATGTTAATGATATGTTGATAGCTTCCGAGAATAATGAAGAAATTGAAAAATTAAAGGCTCCGCTGAATAAGGAGTTCGAAATGAAATGTTTGGGATGAAGCTAAGATTCTCGACATGGAGATAATCAAAGACAGGAAAAGGGAAAGGCTTTGTTTGACTCATAAAACATATCCAAAGAAAGTACTACAACGTTTTAGCACAAATGAAAAGTCAAAACCTGTGAGTACCTCGTTAGCTCCTCATTTCAAGCTTAGTGCATCTTTATCTCTGAAGAGTGTTGCAGAGTAGGAGTATATGTCAAAAGTTCCGTATGTAAATATTGTTGGTAGCTTGATGTATGTTATGGTGTGTACAAGGCTTGATATTTCATAGGCAGTTAGAGTTGTGAGCAAGTATATGCATGATCCTGTAAAGGAACATTGGCAAGCTGTGAAATGGATTTTGCGAGATATTCTGAACACCGTAGATGTTGTCTTAGTGTTTGAGTGGGATGAGAAAGTGGGTAAATACATAAGTAGTTATTATGATTCCGACTATGCTGGTGATATGGATAAACGCCGATTTATGATTGGTTGCGTATTCACTTTAGTAAAGGCACTAGTCAGTTGGAGGTCTACTTTACAGTCTACAGTTACTATGTGTCTACAGTTACTCTGGCTACCATAAAAGCAGAGTATATGGCAGCTACAGAGGCTATGAAGGAAGCAATTTGGCTTTATAGGTTGCTTGATAAATTGAGAATTGGTCAGAAGTACATCAAGATACATTGTGACAGTCAAAGTGCTATTCATTTAGCAAAGAACCAAGTTTATCATGCAAGGACGAAGCACATCGACGTAAGATATCACTTTGTACGAGAAATTCTGGAAGAATGAGAGATACAAATTCAGAAGATTTGAACCACTGAAAATCCTGCTAATATGATGACTAAGGTTGTGACAGTGGTCAAGTTCCAACATGGTTTGAATTTGATTAATATTCTTAGTATTTGAAGTTGACGTTTTAAAGCGCATTTGAAGACACTACTGATGATAGTGTCATGACCCTGAGGATATGATTGTAATTGGGAGAAAATCCATGGTGTATAAGTTGTAGACATAATTGTAGAAGTTTAGAGGTTCGGCAAGAATAACTAACTCTTGTATAAACAGTTAGCAAGGCTATTATAGTAGTTAGTTGATTGTATTTTCTATTATTTCCTTCAATTGTAAGCCTATAAAAAGGCTAGCATAGTTAGAGAAAGGCATGATTTGAATAACAATTGAATTTCATTTCCCTCTCTCAATTCTCCTAGCTTTCTAAAGATGATGAGAAAATTAAATTAGACTTTTATTCAATTCATCTTCTTCCTTTACATACTTGGTCTCTATTTAACATGTACATAGAGAACAAAAATGGAAACATAAGATTAAACTCAAGAAATCAGCCCCAAATAATCAGCCTAAACCTTCCAAATATTGTGACCTCAATCTCAATCTCTTACCACAATCTCCTCCAAATCCTCTTCAAATCATTCAGGATTTCAACACTCCCCCTCAAGTTAGATCATAGATGTTGATCATATCCAACTTGCAGATAAACTCTTCAAAACTAGATCTCTATAACCCCTTAGTGAATATATCTGCCAATTGTTCTCTAGTAGGAATATAGGTCATGCAGATTGTTCCTTTCTCAATTTTCTCCTTTATGAAATGTCTGTCAACTTCTATATGTTTAGTCCTGTCGTACTGGACCGGATTATGGGAAATACTGATAGCAGCTGTGTTGTCGCAGTAGAGTTTGATGGGAAACTCTACTGTGATATGTAGTTCCTCCAAAAGCTTTTGTAACCATAGCCCTTCACACATCCCTTGAGCGACAACTCTGAATTCAGCTTCAGTACTACTTTTGGCTACCACATTCTGCTTCTTACTTCTCCATGTTACTAGATTTCCCCAAACATAAGTACAATAGCCAGTAATAGATCTTTTGTCTTCTGTTGAGCCTACCCAATCTGCACCTGTATAGATCTCTATCTTCTTACTGTCTCCTTTCTTAAAGAATAGACCCCGCCCTGGTGAGCCTTTCAGATATCTGAGAATCTTATACACTACTTCTAGGTGACTCTCCTTTGGTGAATGCATATGCTGACTGACAACACTTACAGCGAAAGCAATGTCGGGTCTAGTGTGAAATAGGTAGATCAATCTACCTACTAGCCTCTGATATCTTTCTCTATCCACAAGCTTTCCAACGTCTTCCATTCTTTTCCCTACCTCGATCGGGGTATTGCTTGGCTTGCAACCAAGCATACCAGTCTCAGTCAAAAGGTCAAGAACGTACTTTCTCTGAGAGACACTAATTCCCTTCTTTGATCTGGCGACTTCCATTCCCATAAAATATCGCATTTGACCTAGGTTTTTTACTTCAAACTCTGTGGCTAAGACCTTCTTCAACCTCTCCACCTCTACTATGTTATCTCCAATAAGTATGATGTCATCCACATACACAATCAAAATGGTCCTCCTCCTACCATCATTGGAAAATTTGAAGAACAGAGTATGATCTGACTGCCCCTGTTGATATCCTTGATTCTTAATTACCTTCACAAATCTATCAAACCATGCTCTTGGTGATTACTTGAGCCCATATAGAGATTTCTTCAATCTACATACTCTAGTTTCTTTTCCCTCCTTATAAAATCCTGGTGGTAATGTCATGAATACTTCTTCCTCTAGCTCACCATTCAAAAAGGCATTCTTGATGTCAAACTGATGGAGTGGCCAATCTAGGTTTGCTGCCAAGGACAAGAGAACTCGTATAGTATTTAGCTTGGCTACTGGTGCAAATGTCTCGGTGTAGTCAATACCATATGTTTGGGTGAACCCCTTTGCAACTAGGCGAGCTTTGTACCGCTCTACTGTGCCATCTGCCTTGTACTTCACCGTGAACACCCACTTACAGCCCACTGGTTTCTTCCCCTTTGGCAACGTCATCACCTCCCAAGTTCCATTTTTTTCTAATGCCCTTATTTCTTCCATCACTACTTCTCTCCATTTTGGAATCTCCAAGGCTTCTTGAATATTCTTAGGAATCTGGGTTCTGTCAAGGTTAGACGTAAAAGAACGACACTTGGCAGAAAGGGCATTGTAAGATACAAATTTTGAGATAAGATGGAGAGTACATGAACGAGGTTGTTTTCTAAGAGCAATGGATAAGTCATCAAGATTTTTTACCTGGTCAGGATTGGGTTTTGGCTCATGAGTAGTCGGAGCTATCACCGGTTCAAACTCTTTTGATGCTTCAGATGCGAAAGTCTCATCGGGCTTTGATTTAGGTCTCCTTGAGTAGACAAGTGGTTCCCTGTCTATTTGTTTTTCCACATCTCCCCCTGAGTTCAAGATTCCTTCTGCGTTGGACAAAGAAGGAGATGGTATATTATAAGGAGCAGACTCAAAGATCGCAACATCAAAGTCTGTGTCTGAGGGACGAGCTTCACTCAAGGACTCCCCCTGAAGCGAGTAGTAGGGAGTATGCTCAAAAAATGTGACATCCAGACTAACATATAATTTCTGTGAAAGAGGGTCATAACACTTGTAACCCTTCTGAGTGGGAGAGTAATCAAAAAAGACACATTTGAGGGCTCTTGGATCCAACTTAGTACGTTGGGAGGCATGAATGTGGACAAACACGGTGGACCCAAAAACACGAAGCAGGAGAGATGAACTGAGCCAATAATTAGGGAAGATCTCCTAGAATTTTTGGAGAAGGGTGGCAAATGAGAGAATTCGACTAGGCATTCGGTTGATGAGGAATGCAGCAGTCAAAAAGGCATCACCCCAAAAATTAATTTTCATGTGAGAGGTAAATAATAGGGCATGAGCTACCTCAAGAATATGCTGGTTTTTCCGTTCAGCAACCCCATTTTGTTGGGGGGTGTGAACGCAAGAAGTCTGGTGAACAATACCTTTAGCTTGAAGATAAGGGCCCAAAGAATGATTGAATTACTCAGTGCCATTATTAGTACGAAGAATTTGAATTTTTGTGTGAAATTGGGTATAAATCATAGTGTAGAAGTTCATGAAGACAAAACTAACCTCAGATTTATCATGTAGTAAATACACCCAACAAAGACGAGAATGGTTATCAATAAAGGTAATAAACCATTTTGTGTGGGTCCTATTGGGGACTCATGAAAGCCCCCAAAGGTCACTGTGAATCAAAGTAAAAGGCAAAGATGGTTTATAAGGACTAGAGGGAAAAGTAGTGCGAGGATGTTTTGCAAGTTCACAGACTTCACATTATAAATCCAAAAGAGTTTTATTTGAACAAAGTGAAGGAAACAAACGTTTTAGATATTAAAAACTTGGATGACCCATTCGTTTATGCCATAACAAAAGGTCACTATCCCTAGGACTAGATGCAGAATTACAAAAAGAAGGATGACATTGTTTACTCATGTGAGCATCATCAAAGTAGTAGAGTCCCTCGCATTCCTTAGCACTGTCAATCGTCTTCCCCGATAATAGATCCTGAAAGACACAATGGGAAGACAAAAATGTAGCTGAGCAATGAGATTGGTTGGTTAGCTGACTAACAGACAACAGATTGCAAGACAAATTAGGAACATGAAGGACAGACTCCAAAGTAATAAATTCAGAGATACGGATACTCCCCTTGCCAGCTACCGGGGATAAAGTACCATCTGCAATTTTTACTTTCAAGTTACCAGCACAAGGTGAGTGTGGAAAATAAATTATGGGAATCAGTCATATGATCGGATGCGCCAGAATCAATAATCCAGGGAGTACAGCGCGAAGTAGTACTAAAAGCAGTCAAAAAAGTACCTTTGTGGGCTAAGGAACTTGATGAAGGAGGCATAGAAGACTGACCTGAGACTTGAAAGGTCGAAAAAATAGCATATAACTTCTCAAGTTGCTCGAAGTTAAAACCCCCAGTAGGGGCTAATTGAGTATGATGGGCTGATTCTATTTGTTGTTCAGTCAAGGCTTGATACCCATGAGATTTATTGGGTTGTCTGGGCTTCCAATCAACAGGCTTGCCATGTAAAACCCAGCAGGTATCTTTCGAATGGCCTGATTTTTTGCAATGGTCACAAAAAAGCCTTTTGTTTTGTTTTAGCCCAGATGCCGTGGAAGGCCCACGAGTTACAAGGGCTGAAGCCTCAGGCCCAGATGCAATCTTCTCCCTCAACATCACCTTCCGCCTACTTTCTTCACGCCGAATTTAAGAGAATACCTCCCGAATGGAAGGTAATGGTCGACGACCCAAGACTCGGCTTCTCACATCGTCGAGCTCTCTGTTGAGCCCAGTCAGAAACTCGTACACCCTCTCGTTCTCCATCCTCTTCTTAAATCGCACACTGTCACTCGTGCACTCCCAAGATTCTTCACAGTTGAGGTCCAGTTCTTGCCATAAACCCAGCATCTCCGTGTAGTATTCCGTCACCTCTCTTTCTCCTTACTTCATCTGCCACAACCGAGTCTTTATCTCGAAGATTTGAGAGGCATTCTCGGCGTCAGAGTAGGTTTCGTGAACAGCTTCCCACACGTCCTTCGCTGTCGGCAGGAACATGTATGTCTTGTTGATCGCTGGTCGCATGGAATTGATCAAGTAGGAGGTGATGAGCGAATTTTCAGACCGCCATTTCTGGAAGGCCACTACCTCCTTGGAAGATGGTTGTTTGATCTCGCCGGTAAGGAAGCCCAGTTTGCCTTTGCCATCAATGACCAGCTTGATGGATTGGGCCCATTCTCGGTAGTTCTTCCCATTCAGCTTCTCTACGGTAAGACAAATTGAAGAATTTTCAAACCCACTAGCCGAACCCATGGAAGGGATTATCTCTGATTCTCCCTCCTGAGTTACCGACTGGATAGACTCATGACTGGCGGCCATGGCTTCTAGGGTTTTCAGAGTAACCTGGGCTCTGATACCATGAAGACGATGAGAAAATTAAATTAGACTTTTTATTCAATTCATCTTCTTCCTTTACATACTTGGTCTCTATTTAACATGTACATAGAGAACAAAAATGGAAACATAAGATTAAACCCAAGAAATCAGCCCCAAATAATCAGCCTAAACCTTCCAAATATTGTGACCTCAATCTCAATCTCTTACCACAATCTCCCCCAAATCCTCTTCAAATCATTCAGGATTTCAACACTTTCCCTCAGTTATCTCTCTTCTCCCACAATTCTTTTTGTTTTGTTCTCTCTTTCCCTCCCTTTTTGCTCTTCCTTCCTCTAATTCTTACCAATTTACGTCTTAATCCCTAGCCAAACCCTAGGGTCGTAATAGATAGCTTCTTGAAGAGAATTGAGGAATTTGGCTGGGATTTGGGAAATTTGCCAAGGTGGAGATTTGTTGATTTGGCTATTTCCAAATCCCACATTAGAAGATGTGGGTTGGGGGGGGGGGCTTTCTTTTTGCTGTAAATAAGCCCTGCCCCCTCCTATGTATATTCATCCCACAATTGTATTTCTCTCTCTCTCTCTCTCTCTCTCTCTCTCTCTGTATTTTCCTCTTTGAAATTAGTGAAATATGTTTTGGTGGTGTCCAAGGACGTAGGCCAAATTCGTAGAACCTCGTTAATTTCTGGTGTTCTATTTATTTTTATATTCAATATCGGGTATTATTTATGGTGAGGTTGATTTTGGGGAAAATAACCCGATTTTCCCAACATAGATTGTAATGTAGTATCGAATCAAGAGGTTAAATGATGGGCCTGTTTGATGTACAAAATAGGAGAATGCATAAAGATGTATGAAGATGAAAATGGATAGGCCAGGCTGACATATGAAATATATGATTACATATGTGTATATATAGATATAAAGATTTATCAATTAAAGTTAGTTACATTTTTCCTTCTTGTAAATATTTTGGATAAAGAAACTTTTCTAGGATTGATCAAGGAAATGTTTTTTGCAATACGAAGCTGCACGGGTGGACAAAGTGACATGAAATGTCTTAGATATATGTAATATACATGTGAAGAGAGAGGGAGAGAGGTGGACCAGCTTCTTGAGAGGGAAAGGAGAAAGAAAAAGTTGAGAGGGAAGACATTAAATTAAAAAGTTCGTGGGACCAAATTAATATGGGTGGCAGGATTTCTGTCTTTTTCATAACATCTAATATGTGATTCTGAATGAGAAAAATGGTATTTCTTTTTTCTTTTTTTCATGATAATATCACACAGTATCCTATCTGGTAGACGAACAAGAAATTCAGGCACTCTATCTGCTTGACGATTTCAGGATTACAGGAATCCGATGGCAAGAGACCCACAACAAACTACTTCTAACAAGAGCAAGTGCATAAAACAAGGAATCCTCATGACATCAGACATTCATGAACTTGCATTATTATCACTTAATCAGGAGAACCAACAATGCTAACTTTTTATGCGCAGAAGAAGCAGCATCAATGTCATTTGATACCAGTTTAATCAACTCCAAGACTATGAAATTTACCTGATAACCTTTAATGGCCACCTTGTCCAAAAGCTTCTTGGAAGCAGTGACCTCATCACAGCTATCATTAAGTCAGTAATGAACAAATACAGTACTGAAAATTTACTGCCAAAGAAACACTAATGGACATTAGAAAGGTTAATGCAACTACCTTCCATCCAAAACATCAGGAGCAAGGATGCCAAAGCGACTTATAAATTCATCAAATTTTCTCCTAGTGGGATATCCAGCACAACTGATCCTAATTGCCTCCATGACTCCCTGGAGTAAGATAAATATCACTTCCACAGATATGCAGATGCAACACATATTATTAGCTTAACATAACTAAATGGCCTAGGCATCAACTCACCCCACAACGCAGTTGTTGTAATACATTATAATTCTCAAAAATTGAAGGCTTCAGAAGATTATTTGGTTTTACGCATCGAACATAATGTGGCTCTGTTGCACCAAGCGTTTCAAGTAATGCTTGCAATTGTTGCTGCATGCAGTAGATGACAGGAACACAGCTTAGAAGCAAAACAAGCATAGAGTTTGAATCAACCAAATGTTCTAGGACAAAAGGAGACCTTGAACCGAGAACCTATTGACGAAAATTTTGATGTTTTTGAAGATTCCTCAGGCAAGAGTGGGAACAAGCCTGACACAAATGAGCACCTTGAAGCATTCAAGAGTGCTTGATGCTCTGCAATAACATAATCTTTGTTCTTATCCAGAAAGAGCTCAGTTTGATAAGTGACCTGAAATAAGAACTTCCCTTAAGTACCTGTTAAGGTTCTGGTTTTTTACACAACCTATTTGCTTATCTACCACTATGAGAACTTTAATGAACAAAAAAACATACATCACCAGCATAATGACAAATAGTGAAGTCAGTTGGGGACAATTTTGGCTTGCGGAACCGTTTATGATCTTTGAATGTCTGGTATAACTTTTGTGCAAATGTTTGATGTGTTGATCTTGGAAACATGCTACAAAAAGGTAAGCAAATCAGCATGTCAACGAACAAAACTGCGTGGCTTATAATTTGAGTGGCTTAATTTGCCAATGTTGTAAAGTACAGAGAATAATGGCTACAGGATTCTGTTTTCAAACTCTTATACATACCAGGCTTCATCCAGAAGCGCAATGACGCCACCAGGTTTCTGAAAGAAATAGAAAGATGTATTAGAATTATAAAATTCACTACCAAGAAGAGTAGAATAATTCTAGTTTCCTGTATAGAGGCAGATGGAAAGCAAAATAAGATATAACATCCTTTGAAGCCTACACCAGAAAAGCCAAACAAAAATCATGACAAAGGGCATCCAAAGTACTACACAGGAAGAAGGAGGAACAAATAGAAACATTGAATCTCTAATTTTCATATATCATCACAATAAAATGTCCAGACATCAAAAGTACATTGCATTGCATTCTATTATGAGGTCACTGTGTCAGAATTGTTCAGAATTGTTTGTTCAATTGTCCTCTTGCAGCAATTTAAATGACTATGATACAGAAATTCAGTGGATGTGAAGAGTAACAGATAGGATTGTTATAGGTAAATTTCTTTTTTTGTTAACTGGGTAAAATTTTCTAAGAGAACTGTCACAACCCCAAGGATATAATAGTAATTGTAGTTTAATTGCAGTTATTATTTACAGTCAATGCCAGTCCTGAATTTTTTAGGGCCCACAGCAAAAGTAAAAATTAGGCCCCCATATATATATTTAAACTTAGTGATGAACTCACTTTTATTTTTCAACCAAGATCTAACATGTCCAAATTAACTAAAAATTTAACATTCAAGCCAAATAAATTGTATCGATTCAAACTTCAATATATTAAAATTTAGAATAAAAGGCTACAATATATAAACAAGATAAATACTTATAACAATTCAATAAGTTTTTTTTCATCCAGCAAAATAAATTCTTTTTCATCGGACCAAAAAAAAAAAAAAAAATTCTCTACATGCTGAATAGCTGATGCAAAACAACATCAATCTATTTGAAATCCCTTTGCATCCTTAGCATTAGCAACCAGCAAAACAAAAAATGTCTTTACATGCTCAATAGCCAAAGCAAACTGCAACAGCCTACTTGAATCTCTTTGCATCCTCAGCAACCAGCAAAACAAAAATGCATTTTCTTTTTCTTTTTTGACTTCCAAATGGGTGTTTCTTACTAAGCATTGTTACTTGAAAACAGAAACAATACAAGGAAAGCCAATGCAATTTTAATACTTCAAAGAATAAACAAAAAACAACATAACCTGGAATTTGAGAAACCCCCTTTGTGAAATCCACCTCCACAGAAAGTTCACAAGGATCGAATTTTAAATCAACGAACTTGAAGAATGAAAAGTTTGCCCAGCACTAACGGAAGGATCAGCTTACTTAGAATTTTAAATCAACGGACTTCAGCGGACTTGAAGTCCGCCCACCTGTAAGTAATTTTAAATCAACGGACTTCAACAGACTTGAAGTCCGCCCAGCACTGCACTAAGCGGACTTCAAGTCCACCCAGCATTTCTGGGCATTCTTCTTCTTGAGACAAGGTCTTTTTTATTTTTTAAATATTAAATCAATGAATAATTATAATAATATAATATAATACTTACTAAAAATATTTTGGGCCCCTGAATAATGGGCCCAGGGCAGTTGCACTGACTGCCCCTGTTCAGGGCCGAGCCTGTTTACAGTTAGGAGCGGTAATTTGTACTGGAGTATTATTTACAATTATGAAGTAGTGGAGAAGTAGTGGAGTAATGGTAACCTCTCTGTAAAATTGTTGGATGGCTTTATATATAAAGCTATATCATAGTGCCGAGATAATTAATTAATTATCAAGTTATTTGAAGTCTCTCTCATTTTCTCCCTATTTTTTTCCCTGTTTCTCCCTACTTTCTATTTGTTTCCCCCTCATTTCTCTCTAATACTCCCTCTATTCTTCTAAATTCTCTCTCCCTTTCTGTTCTCTCTCTCTCTCTCTATTTTTTCCAATTTCCACTCAAAGCCCTAGGTTAAACCTAGATCCCTGACATTTGGTATCAAAGCAATAGTTCCTTGGCCTCAGATCTAGCTTTTTTTGGAATTTCTCCATTGTTGATGGTTACTAGACACTTGAAGCTTCTATAGATAGATTTGAAAGGAAACTGGACAAACTCATGATGATGGCCAAAATGTATCAGGTTAGTCTTCTAGCTTAATTACTTTCTAAGGAATATCCTTATCCAATTATTCAACAAAAGAGACCAATCCCTATGATAGTTGGAGATGCACTCCTGATAGGAAATGACGTGATCCATAGAACTCCGCAAGTCAACTTGCTAGAGGACCTTCTATCAAAGGAGAAGGATGAACAAATTCTGGAAGATAATGAGTTTCCCTTGAAAGAAGATGAACAATCTGAATTAGTAAAAAACATTGATTCATTAGATATTTCAATTATAAATCATGTCGGAGATAAATCATTAGATATTCCAGTTATAAATCATGTTGGATATGAAAGTTGCAATGAAGGGATTTTTCAAGCATCCAATGAGACGTATGCTCTTCGCATCTACTCTAGGCTAGATGGAGGTCAGGTTTCAGCCATTGTGGAACCTGCAGAACATTCTCACCTCTTCCTATGCAAGCCGGATGCCAAGAAAGGAATGGCAATTGCCGGAAAAATCAATGTGGCACCATTGGAGGAGATATCTGTTGAAGATGAACCTATGGTGTACAATAGCAAGCTGGAAGCGAAAGATGCGTTTAAGGAAAAAGCTCAGGAAGAGCAAAGGAGGATGCAGAAAGAACAATTAAAGCAGACTGAACAGAAAAAACATGATGGGTTGCAAAAGAAGATGGATCAGATAGTGAAAACAAGGATTGGGCTTGGGGACAAGAAATCTTTTAAGGGGGAGGGAATGTCATGACCCCAAGGATATAATAGTAAATATAATAGTAATTGCAGTTATAATTTATAGTTATGGAGTAGTAGAGGAGTGGTAATCGCTTGATATGTTGGTTAGCTTTATATATAAAGCCATAACCTACAGTGCCGAGTTTATGAATGAATTGTCAAGAAGTTAATGAAGTCTCTCATTTCTCCCTATTATTCTCTTTATTTCTCCCTACTTTCTATCAATTTCTCCCTCATTTCTGTCTAATTCTCCCTATTATTATGTCTACTTCTCCCTCAATTCCAATTCTATCTTCAAAGGAAACATTAGTTAGGACTAGGGTCTTGACAAGAACATATTATGAATAGTTAGTAAATATGCACCACAAGTTATGTCAGGATATGTGATAAAGACAATTCTGGGAGAATCTAGGAGGGTTGGTGCAAGGAATACCTGGAGGAGAGAAGACCATTATAGAAGGTGACTTACATTGTCATGTGGATAGAGGTACAAAGATGTGAACTTTGAAATTTTATCTCCAAAATAATGCAATAGAGATAATCAAGGGTGAAAAAAATATCTTCAAAGCTGACTCTAACTGAAAATCCCACTACCCACCTTCCAGATAGATGGTGTGCACTAGTTAGATAACCAAGTATTTGCATTTCCATCATCTTTGTGGGTTTCAACGAGTGGGCTCCCTTTTGAAGCAATAGCCTTGGTATGTCAAAGATCTAGATAAGTTATTCAAAGTAGGCACTGGTCTTTTCCAGCAAAATACTGGAATCATTGTAGTCCAAATACTTGTAAGCCATTTACTAAGAAAGCAAGGGGGAGAATAACATGTTTGAAATTCATGGGCATTGGGCAATAGGCTTAGGACTGAGTCATTAGGTTGGATATTAAGTTTCAAGGCATGACTTCTTAGGATGTCCGCAAATGTTGTTTGTTGATGATACTTTTATCGTTTGTAACCCCCAGGAGGAGTCAGTGAGATTTATCAGAGGCATCCTTTTATGCTTTGAGGTTGTTTTGAGGTGGAAAGTTAATCTGCTTTAAGAGTGAGATTACTCCCGATTAGTGAGGGAGTTAATGTTGGTAGTTCACTGGTCATTTTGGGGTATGAAGTGAGTTCTCTCCCCACTCCATATCTAGGCCTCCCCTCTGGGGCTTCTTTTAAGTCCAAATCTGTTTGGAATGAGGTTATCCAAAGAACTGAGGCACGACTAGCTTCATGAAAAAGTCAGTACCTCTCTCAAGGTGGAAGAGTTACCCATATGATGTCCTTGTTTAATATCATTGCTCCTACAGCAGCTCATCTTGAAAAAATATATACAGCTTTCATGTGCAGTGGTATAAGAGACAAGTTTAAGTTTTGCCATCCCGCCCAGGGAAAAGGTGTTACAGATTACAAAGTTAATATAGTTTAACATAGCCCTTCTAGATAAGTGGTTGTGGTTCCAGGGCAGAGATGAAGGTTACAGAATAAGGTCAAAGTTGATAAGTACAATATTGAGTAGAGAGGTAGGTCTTTGGAAGGGAACTGTCAAAGTCTTATACCCTTTTTGCTAGTTTTAGGTTTATACGGTATAGGTAAGAGGGTCTCTTTTGGCTTGATAACTGGTGTGAACACATTGGCAGACATTAGAACCATATATCAATGAGCGTTAAAAAGGTCATCTCTGGTAAAAGAAAAATTAACCATTTAGAGCAGTAATAGAGAAACAAAGAAATCTTCAACATCAGATAAAGAAAATCCAGCTCGGAGTGATAAAAGTTACTCTTAAGATCACTAAGGACACAACAACCAAATTGATACCATATAACAGGAGTTACAAGAAATGAAGAGAAAGAAACTTAAAGCTGTAATCTAAACACAAACAGAAGCAAACCTTTTCAATGAGATCAAGAACATCTTGATTGTCAACAAATTCTATATAACTCCAGTCAATTTCTTCCTTCGTATATTCTTCTTGCTCCATCTTGAAAACATGCTACCAAAATAATTTAGACACATTATGGTCAGTTAAGAGGGAATTTCAAGGATGCCTACATACACAAAGGAGATAAAAAGGCATCCCCAGTGCACAAGAACCTGATTGAAATGCTGCTGCAGTTTCTCATTTGTTAGATTGATGCAGAACTGCTCAAAGCTGCAAGGTTGCAATTAAGACATTTATGAAACCTGAATAAGCAAGAATGTTCCAAATATTCAAATCTGCAAAGCAGCGGTCTAACACTACTTTAACATATTTCATATTACACGAACACATTATATCATAAAAAATATGTTCAGAATGAAGATCTCCTTCCACCAGACCCCTATAGAGAAAACACATAAAGAGGTTTTCCCTAAACAAAATCAAAAGAGCATTCTATGCATATGCAACCGAGGTCCTTGTGGCATTTCCAAAAATAAAAATAAAAAAAAAAAAGCAAAAGACACCAATTCATTAAACCAACTTAAACTGATACCACGACCACAAGAATTTCACACCAGCTAATAAAATATCTCCATTCAATAAGTAATGGGCTTTCATGCAGCACCCTGCAAAAATTAACCTCTGAAAATGATGAAATCAAAAGCATACCGCTTAAGCACCTGTTTGTCTTGAAACTCTCAAATCCATAGATATCTAGAACCCCGATTACGAACTTTGAACTGGGATCTTGACCGATAGAATTATTTATCTTGTTCACAAGCCTGTACCAAGAAACAAGATAGACCTTTAAGAAACAGCACAAACCACATATAATAATGAAGAATTAGAATACAAAATCCATCATTCACATTATGTTACCAAAACTCCAGAAGCTTAGGTCCAATAAGCCCTCCAGAATAAATATTTCAACCCCTTGTAGACCTTCAAGGACTTCTATTAAATGTTTGTTCAATTACCCTTTTACTTTCAAAAGCAATGCAGTTTTTACTCCCCAATATACGAAAACCAGCTTTCACCCTGCCACTAGTAAAAGAGAAGTCCCTATTGATAGTCAAAGTAGTTTTTATTTGATTGGTAATAGCCATTTGCAAGAAGCCAAAAAACTTGCACCCGTGAAAGCACACATTAAGAAGTAGAAAATTTTTTGGTAGCATTACATTGCAAGGTAGAAAAGTTCTGATAGCATGCTCAATTAAACAGGTAATTTACTCCCTGATTATGGATCCAATACTTAAAATTTACACCTATAAAGTAAAAATACCATTAGTCTCCTATGTCTGTTTGAATAACCTTAGTTAATTTTGATAAGAATAAATATGATTGTTATAAACTCCTCTGAAAAACTCCGCCTGGGGATGTTATCCACTGCCAGTCCCAAGTCCGGATAAAGGAGGAGGGTTGTGTTAGGTAGCCGACAGCCAACGTAAAACTTAGTCGGATCCAAAACATGAACTCTCGACAAATTATGAAAAATCGTTTGGGCGTGGGCGTAACCCTTCATAGCGATGCACTACACTGCCCCCGTGTAGTGACAAGTGAGCTAGGGCCGCTGCATCGGCGCCCGGATGTAGTGATAAATGAGCAAGGGTTCCCACATTTGCTTGGACGGATGTGGGTAAAGAAGCTAGTCCAAAATCAAAATCAAAATCAAAATCAAAACCAAAATCAAAATCAAAATCAAAACCAAAACCAAAATCAAAATCAAAAACAAAATCAAATTCAAAGTCAAGGCCAGAAACAAAATCAAATCCAAAGTCAAGGCCAAAAACAAAATCATAGATTAAGGATTGGGTCATGGAACATAGGAACATTAACAGGCAAAGCTATAGAAGTGGTGGATGTGATGATTAGGAGAAAAATTAATATTATGTGCCTTCAAGAGACGAGATGGGTAGGGAAAAAAGCAAAAACTTTATCAGAAGCTGGATATAAAATATGGTACACAGGAACCGATCGAGCAAAAAATGGAGTGGGGATTATTATGGATAAAAGCTTAACAGATGAGGTAGTGGATGTAAAGAGAATAGGGGATAGGATTATTATGGTGAAGATTAGTCTAGGAAGAATGACTATGAATATCTTTAGTACATATGCACCACAAGCGGGGTTAGGTGATGAGATAAAAGCAAAATTCTGGGAGGACCTAGAGGGACTCATACAAATGATACCAAGAGGAGAGAAAGTGATTATAGGAGGTGACTTAAATGGGCACGTGGGTAGAGACTGAAACGGATATAGAGGTACACGGAGGGTATGGATTCGGGGAAATTAATAATGAGGGTAAATCTATTCTAGATTTTGCTATGGCATATGGGCTCATTATAACCAATACTAGGTTCAAAAACCGGGACGAACACTTAATCACATATAAAAATATCACCTCAAGCACCCAAATAGATTACTTCCTCATGAGACAAGAGGATCAGTTATGTTGTAGGAATTGTAAGGTGATACCGGGAGAGTGTTTGACTACTCAACATAGACTTCTAGTACTTGACGTCCAAGTAAGAAATTGGAAAAGAAAAAATCACATAAAACAAAATCCAAGAATCAGGTGGTGGAATTTAAAAGGGGAGAAACAACTAATCTTCAAAGAAAAATTAAGGGGTAGAAGGGAATGGAATGGAGAAAGACAGACAAACTAAATGTGGAAAGAAATGGCTAATGCTCTAAGAAGCACGGCAAAGGTAGTCCTTGGAGAGACAAATGGTAGAGCCCCTAACCTTAAGGAGTTTTGGTGGTGGAATGAAGAGGTACAATTGAAAATTAAAAATAAGAAAACTTGCTATAAGGCGGTATATTAATGCAACAATGAAGAAAATCAAAAAAATTATAAAGAAGCAAAAAAGGCAACAAAAAAAGCTGTTAGTGAAGCAAGGTTAAAAGCATATGAGAATCTATATAAACAACTTGATACAAAAGATGGAGAAAGGGATATATATAAATTAGCTAAAGCAAGAGAAAGAAAAACACGAGATTTAAATCAAGTGAAATGCATAAAAGATGACAATCAAAATGTTTTAGTAAATGAGGGAGCGATTAAGGAGAGATGGAAGGAGTATTTCACAAAATTATTCAATGATGGTGGTGACACAAGAGTTAGGTTGGGACATCTTAGTAACTCCGAAGGGAATGTGAGCTACACATTCTATCGACGGATAAGTTCAAATGAAATAAGGCAAGCATTAAAAAAGATGAAAAATCGTAAGGCAGTAGGACCAGATAATATACCAATAGAAGCATGGAAATGCATGGGAGAAGAGGGCATCTCCTGACTAACGCAACTATTTAACGCCATCCTTAAATCAAAAAAGATGCCAAATGAGTGGAGGAAGAGTACTTTGGTTCCTATATATAAGAACAAAGGAAATGTTCAAAACTGTGAAAATTATAGAGGAATTAAGTTAATGAGTCATACCATGAAACTCTGGGAGAGAGTAATAGAGCAGAGGCTCAGAAAGGAAACAAAGGTATCAAAAAATCAGTTTGGTTTCATGCCTGGTAGGTCAACAATGGAAGCTATATATTTACTGAGGCGTCTAATGGAAAGGTATCGAGATCATCAGAAGGACCTACATATGGTGTTTATAGATCTAGAAAAGGCCTATGATAGAGTCCCTAGAGAAGTATTATGGAGGGTTTTAGAGAAGAAATGAGTCAAAATAGCCTATATACAAGCCCTTAAGGACATGTATCATGGTGTAGAGACAAGGGTCAGAACATGCGGAGGGGATACTGAACCACTTACAACTACAATAGGACTGCATCAAGGTTCTACACTAAGTCCATACTTATTTGCCCTAGTAATGGATGAACTCACTAAAGATATTCAGACAGATGTGCCATGGTGTATGCTATTTGCAAACGACATAGTGTTGGTGGATGAAACAAAAGAATGAGTGAACACTAAGCTTGAGTTGTGGAGAAACAATTTAGAATCTAAGGGATTTAAATTAAGTAGAAAGAAAACAGAATATATGGAATGCAAATTTAGTAAAAATGCAAGAGTGGATGATGTTATAATAAAATTAGAAGACCAAATCTTACAAAGAAAAGACCATTTTCGATATTTGGGATCAGTGATTCAAAAAGATGGAGAAATCCATGAGGATGTCGCACATAGAATTAAGGCAGGTTGGCTAAAATGGAGAAATGCATCGGGGGTGTTATGTGATGGTAAAATCCCATTAAAATTGAAAGGAAAATTTTATAGGACAGCTATAAGACCAGTCTTGCTGTATGGCTCAGAATGTTGGGCAGTCAAATACCAGCATGAGCAAAAGACGAGTGTAGCGGAGATGAGGATGTTAAGATGGATGTGCGGACATACAAGAAAGGATAAAATTAGAAATGAAGTTATTCGTAATAAGGTAGGAGTAGTGCCAATCGAGGAGAAGATGAGAGAGACTAGACTAAGATGGTTTGGTCATGTGAGAAGGAGACTAAGAGACGCTCCTGTGAGGAGAGTTGATGAAATGAAACAATTAGTCACAAAAAGAGGTAGAGGGAGACCCAAGAAGACTTTGGGAGAGACATTAAAATTTGATATGAAATATATGGATCTAAATGAGGATATGACAAAAGACAGAAATACATGGAAGTCTAAAATTCATGTAGCCGACCCCACATAGTGGGATAAAGGCTGGATATGTTGTTGTTGTTGTTGTTGTTGTTATAAACTCCTCTGAATGAATGAAATTCAACGGAATCTAGATTGGCCATATCTTCATCCATAGGATCCTAACAGTCTGGATCAATCATGATTTTATTTCCAACTGAACTCGTCATTTTCAAATGATATCCACAAGGGACAGACGGTTACTTAATATGGAATCAGATCTCTGATTCCAAAAAGTCTTGGGTTCAAGTCTCAATACATGTGCTTGTCCCCCATCATTCATGTATTTTGCACTCTTGTTCCACGTGCTACTGCACCTTAAGTTTAATATGTGTTATTTATGTGAATAAATGTTGGAAAGACAGATATAAATATTGGTCCCCTTTCTAAATAGCTTAAGCTTTCAGGACAAATGACATATAGCAATTAATGCAGTACCAAAACTTTCATTCCAAGAGACTTGAGTTGAAGTATTATTATTGTGTTTGCTACTCATTGTTCATTATGTATACTCATGTTCTGTGTACATAGGTGCACCTTCATTTGGTCTGCCCAAGGTGATTGCAGATGGAGGAAAGTGTTAGAAAAGCCTAACAATATTGTTGAGCCCCTTCCTGACATTTTAATCTTTTGATACATGAAGTACATTTATACTTCAAAATGGCACTTACCAATCAAACAATCTCGAGTAAACAATTTTGGCCAGAGCATCTCTACTGAGAGCAGCAGCATCTGGGTCAAGGCATTTTGTTATAGTCTCATCACGAGTAACCATCACTCGTTTGCACAAGGAATCTTCAAGAGACTTCTCATCACACCTAAACAAGATTTGCAGATTATGGCTTTGTATTGTAAATGTGAACTTTTGGGGGGAGATAACGGAATAGATAGATCACTTACATCAAAAGCTCACATGCAGTTTTCAGATGGAACCGGGATTTATCATCCTTAGGTTCAGAAGAATCCGTATCTGAACCCTTTGCAAACTCAATGTTGCCCAAGTGCAGAACTGCTGCCACAACTCGGAAAATTGCATCCTGCAAGAAAATTATTGTATGATATTTCTGTATCGGAATGCATCTTCTATTGAAACATCCCATGACCTAATTAGTAGGATGGTAAGAGGGTCCAATGAGAGACTTTTAAAAGCTGATGAGTTATTATTAGAATTTCTGAACCAAAAATGTGCAACATGGCAATTGATGAAGCAAGAAAAAAAACCTCAGGTAAGCAGCTGAGTTTGAACTCAATTTTGCGGGACTAAATGAAGAGAAAAATAGATGCACTTTTAATATATTATTCGGATTAATGGAAGGACTCTAATGGAATAAAAATTATTAATTTTGGTTAAGAATTGAGAGAGTTGGATTAAACAAGACCTTCAGGCTTCAGCATGCCAGTGTTTTTCTCAAGAATTCTGGAATAAAAAAGGGTCTAGAAGATCACTGACACATGTGCTTGTGCTGAAGCAGGTGAAGAGATTTCACGAGGAGAGTGGCAAGGAAAAATGCAAGAAAAAGAGCAGCAACACCTGCCTAGCTGCTTCAGCAGCTGGTGAGAGAAGGAAGTCAACTGTTTTTCATCAAATATTAACCTAAAGAGGGGGGAAAAAAATACAACTCTAAAGAGGAGGTTATGTACAAATATGATAAGGGTATGTCCCACTCATTGAAGAAAGGACTTTCCATATCATCACAAGCTAAGAATGTACCTTGGTCCAGTGACTCAGGTCTGTCCCAAGATGTGGCACGTTACAACCAAGCTAATACACACCAAGGTAAGTTGATAAAATAAGCATACCGCTGTCCACCGTAATGGAGACAAGGCGCCATATCTATCATTTAAACAAGAATGATACTCTGATCAGATACCATACCTGCTCATCAGAACTGATCCCAACAATGTCCATGGCCTTTCTCGTTGCATGATATTCATTGCAATCATTCACTCCATCCAACTCATAACAATTTGATTGATTAAGATAATGGAACATCCTCGGATTTCCCAACTTGAACCTATCAACATCCTACATCCACCATATGGAAACATATAAGTGCAGTAGATTCAAGAAATATAGTATCAAGAAACGCATGAAAATAGCATAGAACATGCAAAGTCAGAGTGATGAGAAATGAGTTTGGAAAATCAAGAAGAAAAGAAAAGCAAATGCATAAAACCAATTATATATCATTACTAAAAATAACTATGAGGCTAGTGGAATTATCTCTTGATTTGAGGCCACAAGGTTATCTCTGGATCTGTATAATAAAATCATCACTTAAATCTGTTTGATACAAGGAAAATTATTACCTTCTTCTGTTTTTACTCACCAAAGAAAACAAGCATTCATTCTTTCAAATCAACTTCCAGCAATCAAATTTAAAACATTATATGCTGGAATTGCTACACATATCATGCTAGAAGTCATCCGGACCACCAGCAGGTTTGACTAAAACAGAATAGTCACAAGTGGTCCTTAGCAAACTATAATGCTTCATGAGGATTAAATCTGGAAAAAAAAAGCATCACATCTTTTATTCAAGTACAGCAGGTCAGAGAAAAAGTATTAATTCTTTTGCCACTTTACAAGAAACTATCTCGGGTGTAGCAGATTATTTCTCCAGAAGAGCAGTTACCAGCTGTTAATTTTTCTGATAGTTTAGTTGATAGCTGTACGCTTTCAGATACATATGTAACTGAAACAACTGCCTTAAAGAGTAGCCATATAAGCTACTCGAGACTGCTTTGGAGGTTGTTGAGTAATAACAAAAATTGAATTCCTTTCTCTCTTCAATTCTCTCCCTAATTTCTCTCTGTTTTCTTCCTCGTCTTTCTCTCTCGTTCTTAGGGACGAGAGAGAAAGATGAGGAAGAAAACAGAGAAAACTGAAATTATTTATTCCTAGGCATCACATCTAGAGTTAGAATTGCATCACACAATCTAAAGAAAGCATCACACGTAGAGAAAACTGAAATTATTCATTCACTGGTGAAAAAGAAATATATTATAATAGTTTTTATAGAGTTCTAGTAACCCTTTCCTTTCTAGGATTAGGAAAGTCATTCCTATTAGGAAACCCATCAAAATGGAAATTCTCCCTTTTCCTATTAGGAAACTAAACAAAATGGAAATCCTTCCTTTTCCTATTAGAAAGCTAAATAAAATCTAAAAATATTAATAATAAGATTAGGAAAAGACTATAAATAAAACCCTAATATAATTAGAGTTACCAAAAAATGACTTTAGGAAACATTATCAAAATTAAGCAAAGTTTCTAGGAGAGCTTTCCTTCATAAAACCATCCAAAATCAATGCTTGGGCCTTAGAACCAATTCTAAGACACATCTTAAAATTCTTTAGAGTTTGCTCCCAATGTTCTCCATCAATGTGTTGGCATTGTTTGATGAATATGAGTAAGTTCAAGTCTTTGATGTGTCAATTTATGACCCTTGAAATATGAGAGGCAGTTTGGTCATAGTCTAGGATAGATGTTGTTGTGTATTTAAGTGTGTGAGAGTGAGTGTGTGTCCCACATTGATTGTGTAAAAAGATGGGAGTGGGCATTTATATTTCTCCCTCTCACTTGGGTTTGGGTCTTAAGGGGCACCCAAATTTTGTGAGCGGGTGAACCCCTTTTGCCCACGCGCACCACTGCCACCGTTGTCTGTCCGGTCGGGTCAATTTATATATATATTTTTATATAAAGAAATTTTATTTTCTTTTATTTTTTATTCTTGTTTATCTTCTTCCTAGAGACGGACTAATTTCCAGACATGCAGGATTCCGTCCATTATTTCTCCGACTGTTCGATTGCTTCAAACATCGGGTATTTATGCTGATGTTTAATGCCAGCGGCGATTGGAGCGTCTCCAAAGCCCTATATAAGGCCGGTTTCCCTCAGTGTCTGGGCATCGATGCCGTAGCCTGTTGTAACCGGTACAGGGCGTATCTACCTTCAGGACAGCGCCTCCGGCGTGCTTCAACCACTGTCTCCGTTTCCAGATCTGTTGCTCCGGCGACTTCCTGGTTTGAATTTCCAGCCTCCTATATCTCTTCAGTTTGAATGCCGTTCCAGTTATTTTGTGTTGAATCTTCTTGCTATTACAAGATACGGATATATTTCTATATTGTTGCTGCCTACTAGTTGGGTTTGTGAAACTTCCAATTGTTGTGGTTGCTGTTGCTATAGTCAGATTTTCATTGATGTGCTAACAGATGTGAGCAACAAACATTCAAATGAACTTTACTCTTAGGTTCAATCCAGACTACGTTTTGGGCGCTAGAACTTCAATTAGTCACCTTCAACTAAATAGTGAGATAAAGAGATTACAGGATTAAAGGAAATTTTGAAAAAAAGTAATCAAGGAAGGAATATGGATATTTTAGAAGAAAAAAAAATCCTGATGTTACAGCTATCGACTAAAACCCAATCCATAAGTGGCAATCCATGAGCCACTAGTTTAGGTGTCAAAGCCAAAAAGAATAGTCACCTTATCACATCAGACAAGACTTTGTAACTAGTTGAAGGGCAAAATTAGACCCAACTAATGATGGCGCATCACTTGTTCTTCCACTTATTTTATGGCCATAAAAAAATTTTGTTGTGTAGTTAGAAATCAAACTTAGTCCCTATCATTCAATGACATCACATAGTTTAGAGCAGGTATTTTAGTTTTTTTTAAAAACGCAAAAAGATAAAAAGCAGGTACTACCATGCTAGGGATAGAGCTTTTTTACAAAAATAACTAGAATCCATATGCAGTTTCCCCTTGAGACCCAAGATTACCAACAAAGAACATTTCTGAGCTTCTAAAGACCAAATACCTGTGGTGGTGCAGCACAAAGCATGTAGAAACAATGATAATTTCTCTCAGGATCAGACACTTGGCAAACTCGTGATCTTTCAAGTAAATATGTTCTAATGGCAGCCCCTGAAATTCTTCCTTGTTGATCAAACTGGATCTCCACAAACTTACCAAAACGACTGAAATATATGAAACCATTTTGGGCAAAATTTGCTTTTAGCTGAACAGAAGATAGACTAGAAAACTCTGCAATTTGGGAGAAAAAGGAAATATTTAACAAAAGATATTAAACCTTGAATTGCTGTTTCTGACAGTCTTCGCATTTCCAAATGCTTCTAGAACAGGATTGGACTGCCAAATAAAATTCATAACATCACATGATTCAACATTAAGTCAACAACTCTTAAATGTTACCTTGTTAACAATCAAAAAAGTTGTCACATATTTACCTCTAGGACTTGCTGCTCCACAGACCTTCCCTCAGCTGCAGCTCTCCCTCCCATATAGGCAAGATAACACATAAGCATTTTTGTGCTCTCTGTTTTACCAGCTCCACTCTCTCCACTAACCAAAATTGCCTGGCTTATTCCCTCATTAATCATCTGCCTGCAGTTAAAATGTCAACTTTTGTCAGGCACAACAAAATATTTAAAGAAATCAAACAGTAGGCAGCTTACCTGTATGCTGCATCTGCAATTGCAAAAGGGTGGGGGCTGAGCTCACCAATGGCTGCCCCTTTATACTTTTCCATCATATGGCGATCATATAAATGAGGTAGCCTTTGGAAAGGGTTCACAGCTATTAATATACTACCTGTGTAAGTCTGAAACACATCGGATGAGTTAGTTTCATTAAAAGAACTGCTAGGACTCATATTTATGTATAATAAATTGTTGCAGCATGCCAAGCAAAACAATGTGCTTTTATGAAGCTTCATGCAGCTGCTTTTAATCTGTTGTTTCTGCAGCGTATGATAAAGCTGATACTTCAGCTCCATAGAAGCAACCCAAAGACCAAATACTAGCACGAAATTCAGTAACATATAATGAATCTAACAATTCAAAAAGGCTGCATAATTCAGGGAAGAAGCATAGATATCATCTGAAAAATACTCACGTAAATTTCATTCATGTCATATCGAGATTTTAGATTCTGAAGAACCCCTGGCTCATGAAGATAAGCCAGCTTTGTCATGTCATCCACACCACAGGAAGGAGCCTCAACATCTTTTGGGTAGATATTAGACACATTAGCAACAACCTTCACCACAAACATAGCAAAAAAATCAAAAACAATTTCCAACTCAAGTTCCGTGTCAGTGAAGAGGCAACAACTCCAGGTAGTCATTCCCTTTCTTTTTTTCTTTTTCTTTTTTTTGAAAAGTGAATAACTATATTCTTCATGAACAATATATGCATAAGGATCTTCATTCCAATAAGCCAAAGGAGAAACCAGGGAGGACAGTTAGGACTTTGGATTAACCTTGCATGATTACTGTGACTAGTGTGATCGCTTAATTAAAGTACTTGTCAGGAATAGAGGCAATCGGTACGGTCAATGGATCCTTGAAAATATTGGAAACTACACTGATTGTTTAGAATGCAACCTATACAGAACTACTTTGCCCCATAAAATAAGAAAGTATGTAGGAAATCTTACTCTTCATTTTATTAGAAAGAAAGAAATGAATACAAATCACACAAGTAAGAAGCAAATCCCAATCAATATCACAACATAAGATATGCAAGGAAGCGCATTAATGATTGTCCCAAGCCTTTAAAACATGTCAGTATATCTCAATTATGTAGGTTGAAATTGTTGAGTGATTATTAATTTGTCTTGCATACATAGGAATATAGGATTACCTAGACTGGAAGACTTTTCCAGTAACATATGAGGCTTAGGATGAGCGCTTTTGACTCCAGTGACAGATTTCTGCATCATTTAAACTTGCTCTACATTAAGCTTTCCACAAATACCACATCAGTGTGTGCAACGTAATTCCTTTCTTGTTCTTCATTGTGCTCTACTAAAACCATAACTTTCACTTAAACTACAGCATGTTACCTCCTTAATTATCTGACCTCAAGTTTGGACTCCCACAACTAATATTACCCAGAAATCATGCAACCTGGGTCCCGTCTTAGCCTCTGTTTTCCACGCTCAAACCATCTCAACCAATTTTCACTCATTTTATCTTCAATAAGTTTTACCCCTATCATCTCATCAATTCATTTGTTCCAAAGCTGTCTCCTAGGTGTACCACACATCACCTTAGCATCCTCATCTCAGCTACACTCATTTGGTAACTTATGGTTTCTTAATTGCTCGACACAATCTATCACAAAAAATGGCTATAGTTTGTAACACCAATTCTTCTAGGAGTTGTTTCTCATAATTAATTTAATTTCAAGAAGAAATTATGAGAAAATAGAAATCGGAGAAAACAGACAATTAAAGTGGAAATTGTATAAGCCGATACATAGTTCAAGATTAAGGATCAATACTGCAGAAGCCCCAGGTACAATTCCAAAACTGGAAATTGAATAAAAGTTGTTCAGAGAAACAGACCTCAAATTTGGATTTCTTACATCAAGACAAGTCCGTTGGCATAAAGTTCAATAAATTCTAGATTCTAGATTAGTGCCTTTGGACACAGTTTTGAGGTAAATATTGTGTAGCACTCAAAATCAGTAATTTATAAACAAAGAACGATGGGACATGACGAATTTTTTTAAGGATTGGCTAAGAATGATTTTTCTAGTCAAATAATGACTACAATGACAAGAGTGAAGGATCGAGTGAAAAATTAATGTGATGATACTTGAAGTTGCTCTCTGCTTTCCATAGTCAATTTTTAATTGGTTGTCAGCACCTCATAGGCCCTATCCTAAAGTCAACTTTTCAGTTAACTGTTTAGATGTTTTGGCCTCAACTCACCTCTACTCATCCAAACACAAATGTTACCCTGTAAAGCACAGCCAATCACCAAAGTCACTTGCACTAACCTTCACACTGTGACTTGCTTCTCTATTGGACAAAATTCAAAAGTAGGATTGCATAGTTGGCCTAACAATGGATTTTAATGATGTATTTCCATGCGCATTTAACACAAATAACAAGGGCATGATCGACAAATAAAATTATCCAACAGATGATCAACAAAAATTAAAAATTAAATAAATAAGTAAAAATACTCATATTTATGGAATAACGAATACAATAGCAGCAAAGACATAACCCTGTAAGATGGACACAAACTTGCAGGCTTTAAAACCACAAAGCTCTTGGATTTTATTACAAGCATCTATCTATTGTAAAGTCCATGAGAAAGCACTCACTGCTTTTCCTGACGAACAGTTTATTTTGATCTGTTCACCGTTAACTTCAACAACTTCCCCATCTGCCCATGCTACCTCAGGATCCTCCACCCAAACACAAGATCCAACCACTATACTGACTGGTAAATTCTGCATGAAAAAAGGTGATCAAGTAAGCTGCACTTGATGTTGGTAACAACAAGAGCTTTATGGGCAAACAAGATGTTGGAGAAGCCGCAACATGCTAAAACAGTACTTTACGCAATGTAACTAGAATCATCAAATTTCTAGACAAAATGGAAATGAAAATTGTATGCAGGAACAAGTGTGGAGGCCATAGATTGGCTCAACTGGCATCATCGCTGTTACAAGTTAGTCAGCATTGATATAAAATTTTAAAAATAATATTAGCAGTCTAATTAAACACAAACTCTTACACATTATGCCCATACAAAAGTATGCAGATAATAAAAGTCAGTAAAGTTCCTCATGCAAGAGATGGTATTCCAAACCAAGTAAACAACCTAGTTTACAATGCAAGAGATACATTGCATTCCATGAGATATTGAGCAACTTCATAGCTCATATCAGTTTAGTTCCCAGAATAAATAATGTAGCTTACGAGAAGAAGAAATCATTGCAGACTGGGCGGTACGTAATTGGATGATTCAGAGGTGAAAACGTTTCGAACAGCAATTTTTTAGACCACTTGGTGAATGGGGGAATGTTTGTTTTCAATTATTAGCAGAAGGGTAATAATTGGCAATGAGAAGCGTTCATGGTTTCGTGCATTAACACGGCTCGCAAAATTGATAGCGTAGTTTTTTTTTCTTTCGAGAAACAAGTTGCAAAGGACTAGTCACCGTGATTAAGCAATGACGATCGAATTGCAACTTACCCGGCAAAATAAATGAAATTTGGATTAGAATGAGTACCATTTCCCGGGAAACAACTAGATTCGGAGCGATCAAACCCTAAATTTTCTTCGGACGCGCAATATTGACGAAGCGTTGGTTCCTTCAAATAATGCCCATGACGTTGTCTTCATATACGATCAAATCATCTCCCCAGTTTGCACCAGGGACGTTACAGAGGCTTTGTTTGGAGACACTGAACCTCCCAAGCCAACGATGGATACAAATTCTTCGCAATCTTCTTCTCCCTCATTGCCCTGAATTTTCTTCAGGTTTCCATCCCTTTCTCTCTCTTCGCTTCCAGCTTCGCGTTTCCTCCTCCATCGAAGCTAAAACCAACGCGAATGTACCGCCATTTTTCCTCCCCATTTTGCCCCTCCTTTTGCAGAATATTTACAATTTTATCTTTTTCTTTTATCTTCAATTTTCATTTAGAGTAAATTCCAATTTTAATTAATATAAACCTCTATATTTTCACCTTAATATAAACAATTTATATTTTTGCGACGATTTAAAATTTTTGTTATCTCAATTACACCCTTAAACTTATATTTTTAAGTTAATTTAATTCATGTACTTTAAAATTTTTTTATATAACAAACTGAACATTTTGTTGTTTCGATTACACCTATGCATTTGTATTTTTTAATTAATTTAATCTAAATATTTTGATGTATGAAAACAAAAATAACATGATATGAGTCAATTTAATTATTTTTTTACACATCAAAATACATAAATTAAATTAATTAAAAAAATACAGATATAATGGTGTAATTAAAATAACAAAAAAATTATTTGTTACACAATAAATTATCAAAGTACAGAGAATAATTAAATCAAAAATATAGATTTATAAAATATATATATATATAAAAGTACAAAGATAAAAATGTATATTTGATCGAAATTATTTCAATAGATGATTATTAAAGTGATTCTTAATCATTTTTCTTGATTGTGAGAATAATAGCTACAGTAGAATAGTAAGCCGAGTCATGTTTTGCATCCGTAAACATATAAAAAAAATTAAATAAAAGTTCATCAAATGATATTTGATACTTATGATATATTTTTTATTATTTAAAAAATAGATAAAATAAATATTTGTGTAGTTCTAAAGTTGTTTGAAAAATTAGCTATTATTTAAAAATCATGAATTTAAATCTCATTAATTTTATTTTTCAAGCAATCAAAATAAAAAGTATTTTAAAAAATATTTTATTGACAAAATTTCATAAAATTAAAATATGATATTTGTTTATATAATATATCACACAGTTGAAAAAAATAAATAAAAGCTCATTTGATAACATTTAATAATAAACGTTTTTATCTTAACTTTTTTTAAGTTGTGTTTTAAATAAAATAAACTTTAATATAACGATAAAGTTGTTTCGAAATTTAATTATTAATTGTTTTATATTTTATATTACGTTATTGTATTCGACTAATTATAAATATAGAAGAAGATTAAAACTAACTTAATTCTCTTCTCTCTTATTTTGAGTCAACCCATCATTAAAAATAAGGGATAAATATTTATTAATTATACTAATGACGATTAAAGTCAATCCCTATTAGTTTTGTTTAAAGTCGAGTGTACCTATTAATTATTGTTGGTCCCTTAGGTATGGCCACTCAATAGAGGGATAAATTGAGTGATTCAAATTTTTCTCAATTTTAATAAATATTATTGATTAATAATTTTATTAAAAAATACATATTTAATAAATATAATAAATTATATTTGAGATTAATAATAAATGTAAGCCACAATATATAAGAAAAATAAATAATATGAAGTATAACACAATTTATAGTAATTCGGTGTTTCTACACACACCTAATCCATTATCCCAAAGTCTAACCACTATTGGGGTTCCACTAAATCAAAATCACCAAGATTTTTACATTATCTCATATTGAAAACTATATTATAATGGGTTCTAGACAACCGCTACACCAAAATTTTTTCCCTAACTTACCTTGAAAACTATATTCACCTATATTTTAACAGATCTAAAAAACCTATACAATACTCAATAATAATTTAAATGTTACAAATAATTTGTCCACACTTTGACACCAATAAGCAATTATGAACAAATTATACAAGGCAATAATATTTAAATAAATAAATAAGTTGTGACTTCAGTTTGAATGGAGAAGATCGAATTCGGCTTTGGGATCTCTTTTTCTCCTCTTGCCTTGTAACTCTTTGGTATATGAACAATGAATCTTTGAGAGCCTTGGAATGCTTGAAAATTAGCTTGATAGCTTTTGGGTGCTTTTGATGTATAATATGTGCAATGGATATTCAAAAAATGAGTTTGAAAGTATTTATAAATATTTTAGTCACTAAATAAAGGATTAATATAAAGTTTGAAATTTAAAAAATATTTAGACTTTCTCAAACAATAAAAAAACATGTTTCACCTTTAATTAAAAAAAAAAAAACTTTTTGTATGAGAAATTAAGATTTGAAAATTCAAATATAAGTTTTTGAGACATAAATAATTAAAACAAGAAAACATGTCTAA
This sequence comes from Diospyros lotus, assembly GCF_014633365.1. Taxonomy (NCBI): domain Eukaryota; kingdom Viridiplantae; phylum Streptophyta; class Magnoliopsida; order Ericales; family Ebenaceae; genus Diospyros; species Diospyros lotus. The sequence continues at coordinate 1,607,739 of NC_068341.1, forward strand.
AAGTAATATTTTTTAATTCAAAATAAATTTACTTTTTGCATGAGCAAAATAAAACATGTCTAAAACAAATTCTCTTTAATTCATAATAAATTTACTTTTTGTATGAGAAAGATAAAACATGTTTAAAAGTCATTATCCTTTAATTCAAAACAAATATACTTTTTGCATAAGTTTATAACATTTATTAATAAATAAAAATTCAAACACAAACTTTTAAAACATAAATGGTCAAAATAAGGAAACATGTTTAAAGACAATCCGCATTTAATTTAAAATAAATTTACTCTTTATACCCACTTTTAATTCATAATAAATTTATTTTTTTATATGAGAAATAAATACATTTATATCATAAAAATATTTATATTAATTATCAAAACTTAATTAATATGAGTAATTTAGCTCAACAATTATGTTTAGTTTTGAAGTTATACATAGTAATAATAATTGAATATTAAGAGTGAGACTAAGTTATCTAATATATTATATAATAATTAAGCCAAACTCAATATTTGAGTCAAGAAGAATTTAATTATAACTATGGGCGAGACTTGAACTCATATTTGAATATTTTAAAACACTTGTCGTCTCTAAAAAGTCTAAAAATAAGGTATTTTGATAGTTCATAAGACCTGAAATATTCCCATCAAATGCTATAATTTAAATAATAATAATAATAATAACAACATCTATATATTCTTTTTATAATTACTGCATTTGAATGTAAAATAATTTGTAACAAATTATTATTTTTATGATTAGACATTACATTTGATTATAAAAAAAAAAAGAGTTAAATTACAGTCACATTTAAACAACATCATTTTAGGAAATCAAATACTTGTTTTTAATATGTTGTTATAATTTTTAAATAATAAAAATATAAATACATCAATACACAGATACCATGATTAAGTGGCCAAACATCAATTTCGTTTAAAGGGCTACGCCAGGATAATGATTACAGTGCATTTTATTTTTAGTTTATAAACAATTATATTAGTTAATTAAATAATTTAAAATACGATATATTTATTATTAATTAATATAATTATTCAAAATAAAATGCATTATTATTATTATTATTATTATTATTTAACTATTTATTATTGGCCAAATCTATTTCTTCACCTCTATGTTTTATATTTTTTTTTATAAGGTCGTTCAAAATTTTTATTGTTTTAATTATTTGTCAAAATTTGTATTTTCAAATCAATTTAATTTCTATATTTTGATTTTTTTTTTTGGTGGGTGATAAGTCAATTTTTTTGTTATTTCAATTATACCAATATAATTATATTTTTAAATTAATTTAATTCTTATATTTTGATATAAAAATATGATAAATAGTTAGTTTCAATTGAATCATTGTATTTTGAAAGGAAAGGCATGCATGCAATTTGTGAGGAAATCCATGGGCAGTTTAGGGAAAAACGAAAATGAACGCTTCCTTCCCGCCAAGCCGGAGAAGACAATTGGCTTCGAGGCCCAGAATGAAGTAGGGGCCCACAGAACTGGATTTGGGCCAAGGAACGATGAAGCAGGATCTTACACTAATTTTTTGACACGTGTGACTTTGCAATTATACGCATGGCACTGATTTTTTTAATATTTGTAATAATATTTAACCATTTAATTTGCACTTATTATAATGATTTTCCTAATTACTTATGTTTTATGCACGAAAATTAAGGCTTTTTGGCACTAATTTTTTATTTAAGAAATGCTACACATGGTTAAAAAATATAACTGTTTATGGATATTATTTTATAAAAAATATATTTTTAAAGTCAATAGAAAAAAAGATAAAGTTGGTTTAGAATCTTTATAACAGAAAATAGTTCAGGAGATACTGAAGAGAAAGAGAGAATTAAGAAGATGTCAGAGAGAAAAAAGAGATGTTGGAGAGAAAGAAGGAAAGTAAATAAAGAGGAAACGTCGAAAAATTGTCACGTTAATATACGTGTGTATCACTTGATAGCTAAATATTTAAATATGTGATTTTATAAAATTCAGAAGCACATTTAGAATCGCAACAAAACTAAAATTTCATAAAAAAAAAAAATTAGAAGTAAAAATATGCTTTTTGACCTAAAATCAAACTTAAACTATATAATAATGGGCCCAAGACTTGAGTTATCAAGAGTTGTTTTATTAATATTTTTAAAATTATAAATGAGCTGAGTCAAGTTGAAGTCGAATTTAAATTAAATATCTAAAGACTTGGTATAATTTGTTTAGAATTTGAATGGGTTATCTATATTAAAATCTAAAATTAATATATTCTAATATGTATATATATAAATCTATATCCTATGATAATTTTATAAAAATTAAGAGAAGACAAAGAGCCCCTTCAAATAGACTTGACTTTGTTACCCGATATCTCTATAAAACTAAACTAGAGGAATGGGGTGAGAGGAGAGGAGAATTTAGCTGAGGGAGCTTAAAAGGGTCCTGGCCAATTGAATAAATTGGGGCCTGCAAGGGTGCAGTGTGTGGGAATAAATAGGAATATGGACAAGCATTGAATTAAATGCTAGGGGGATAAGAAGTGCAATGGCCAAATTGCAGACTGGCCCCCTAGATTAGATTAGATAGGCCCCTGAGGGAATCCTATGAGGCACACTCTTTCTTCCACAAAGCAATGCACCATAACTCAACTCCAACCCTACAAATGTTGTCTCACCCAGCTTTTTTCAAACCCCAAAATCATCCACTAATGTCCAATCAATCTCAATCTCCATCTAGCAAGTACTTGTAAAAAATTATTTGGCGCCATGTAATTTATTTCTAGTATTTTAAGTTCAAAACATACTTCTCGTATAAAATAGGTAACAAATAAGTTGATAAACATATATTTAAATAATAAAAATATCTCTCACTTAATTATAAATCACTACTTTTGTATTTGTCTATTTTGCCTTCTCATCTTTCTCTCATTTCCATAGCTACCTCTAGCAATTGTCGTCTTACTTCATCGTTTCTTCGTGTTGCCTCGTTGCTCGCCTCGTTAATGTATCTTCATCATTGTTGTCGCCTCAAGTGCCTCGTCGATACATCATCATCGTCGATGTTGCCTCGTCAATGCATCATCGTCGCCACTATTGCCTTGCCACTGTATCTTCGCCTCCTGATTGTTGCCTGCCTTGCATCGATCAGGCTTTATCCCGAATGAAACCTGATCACTTCATCTCGAATGCAGATGAAACCCATGATAAAACCCAATTAGGTTCATCTACTGTGGACAAAAGAAAGAGAAAAGGCAACAAATGGGTGAAATATTTTGATCACTTTCACGTGTGTCTAAGTCTATGTGTAAGCTTGTATGTAAATATAATACGGTCCTTTAAGTTTTCACTTGTTCGGTCAAAAATATATCTTTAAATTTTCATTTGTTTCGGTCAAAAATATATTTATCATCTAAAATGTAAATAAAATCAAATTCTAAAAGACTTGAAATGCTAAAACCAAACCACAACTCAGCTCCAACCGTACAAATGTTGCCTAACCCAGCTTTTTTTCAAACCCCAAATCATCCACTAATGTCCAATCAATCTCCATCTATCAATTATTTATTGTAATATAACATCAGACTATTTTCTTAAACGCGTCATGTGATTGATTTTTAGTATTTGGTCTAAGTGTAATTAAAAAATACTATAGACAAAGATTTAGATTTAGATTTAGAATGTATGAAAAACATGAACTGCAGCTAAAGTAGCTAACCTCTGTGTTTGTTGTGGCTGTTCAATTTCCAAAGGCTGTAGGACCCAAATCAAGGTTCCTGATGGGTTTGGAATCAAACCCTGTTTGCCCCCGCTCCTAAGAAGAAGCATGTGATCTCCGTTCAAGTATGCATCATATTTTCACTTGTCAACATCTTTGCATGACCCACATCCACACACCCAATCAGACATCTTTGCATGACCCACATCCACACACCCAATCAGTCCCCTCACATGCAACTTTATTGCATTATATTTAAATCATGGAGAGAGCCTGCACAGTAGTAGTAAATTAGAATGCAATAAATAAAGAAGAGTGCGATAATGATCTTTTCATAATCAAAAGTTAAGCTGAAAAGCATGTAATAATGACTCTTAATCACAAACATGTTATCATCTTATCCTTCTGATGATATTTTCTGTACAAAAATTGTGTGAAAGTACTATCTTTCTTGTGTTCTATGCACATATATATATATATATATATATTTGGTTCCTGCAGGTAGAAAAATGTTTAGGTAAATCTAGCTACCACTTATTCATGGAGGAGCCTCTGGAAAAAATTTATGTCATCTACATTCACTTCTGATCTACTAATTCACCCACTTCTCTTTCCTCTCCATATCTTCTACACCACTGTAATATGTATATGTGTGTGTGTGTGTGCGCGCGCGCGCGCGGGCGCACGCGTGTAATATAATATCTTGTGTGCACAATAAAAACTGGCATTTGGAAACTACATGATGAGGTAAGAGGAGAGGAGCCCAAACAAAAGTATGGGTAGCACCAAGAGCAAGGACAGGAGCAGCCCATGTGAGAACAAAGGCTTGAAAGAAAAGGTGAGGTTTCTGGAGAGGGAGATTGGAGAGATTATGCGCATCAGAGAGAATGAGAACCAGGCCCATGAGCATGAGATGGTGGTTTATGCGTTTAAAGAGGCAGAGTGGAAGAGGGAGAGGAAGATGCTGAGAGAGGAGGCGAAGAAGCTGAGGAAGACGGTGGAAGCGAGGGAGGAGAGGGTGAGGGAAATGAAAGAAGGGGTGCCGGGAGAGAAGATGGAGAAAGAGTTGGAGTACTGGGAGCTTCTGGGGACTACCAGCTACATGGTGGAGCAAATGATGGAGGAGAGAGCCCGGCGCGACGAGGCGGTGGAGAAGTGGAAGCGGCTCTATCTGGCCATCAAGATTGAGCTAGATGATCTCATCCAGAGGACACACCAAGGTACGAGCAATGCTTTCAACTACCATTATAACTAGCTAGGAATTCAAACCTATATATTTCTCTTTCTTCTGTAAACAGGGGGCTCTCGAGTTAAAACAGCAGATTTCAACTAACAAAAAACATTCAAACATGACAGATTTGCTCTAGTAGCTAGTTTTGGAAAGTTATAGGCAGATACCAGAATGATGATAACAGCCTCCGATTTCTACTGTTGCTCTTGTAGGAGAAAGATGGCGGTGGAAAGCAGAGGAAGAAGAACCGTTGAGGCAGGAACTGAAAGCAAAGGAAGAAACCATTGCACTTCTGCAAGCAAGATTAGCTTCTGTGGAGAAAGAGGGAGCCAGAAGGGACAGAGAGGTGGACATACTGAGGCAGAGCTTGAGAATCGTGACCCACAAGAAGAAGCAGCCAACAACTGTTGCCAAGAACCTCGGTAGAAAGTTGCATTTGTAAAACAACAGAAACGTAGGTTATATTATCATTGTACAAGGCAAGATAGAATGCTGAAGTCCAAAAATGCTATATGCTTTATCAGTCTGATAAAAAGAGAGATCACCATTATCATGCCAATTCATTTCTACCCAGCCAAATTTTATCCCAAAATACCTCAACATCTGACTGCATGCAGGTTTCAGAGTCCAGGAGGCAGAACTACAACAATCAAAGAGAGACACCAGTATCATCCTCCTGCTATCAATCAGTGAGATCATCCGGTAGTGTCAGGACAAACAAATTAAACTAGACACTCTTTCTTTAGAAAAGCAAGTCTAAGATAAGAATGATCTGTTTTTTATGATGAAACCCAAAATGTGAGTCATCATCAAGACTGACTGGTAGCTAAACAAGGTGAATGAGTTGCTAAATACGTATATGAACATCATTATTTAATATTTCCCTTATAATCATCAGAACGAATCATCTATAATGCAAGTCAATGGTGAAATGACGAATTTTAACCTTTTGTTTCTGTAATTTATTAGTTTTTGTTTGATACTATCGAGTGTTAAAGTAAGCCAATAGCCTATCCTCTGTCTTAGAGGCAAAAGAAGTGTTTTGTCCTATCTATTTTGTGGGAAAATAAGTTCCACAAATGCACACCTTCCCATGTTCCCATGGCAACTTCAGCCTCTGTAGATGCATCCAAAGTGAAGAAACTTTACTGTAAATGCAAAATATACAGGGAAAATAAAGCTTCCAAATCTGTGGTGCCATTCATATTTGGAGCCTATGTTGGCAATCCAATTACAATCAAAATACTTCTAGCAATACAATGATATGCTTATACTTTGGATTTCACGAGCATAAGAACGATGGAGAAAATCGAGAAAAACCAAATCCTTCTCTTTTACGTATGGTGGAGTTGGAGAACAAGATGATGTTGATTTGTGATTGAAAATAAATTGATATATTTTATATATTTGGACTTCATTTCATTTGCATGTCATTTGGCTTTATTAATATGTAAATTGACTAGTTATTTGTGGGTTGTTGATCATCTCATTAAACCCTCCATCGAAGGCCTGCCATCAAAAGCCCCTTTGTATATAAAGCCTAGTGGTATTCCAATTGGTCAACACAAGACAACAGAAGCCAAAAATTACGCGAGAGAGAGCATATACAATCGGAACCCTAAATTGAGAATCAAGTATTGATCTTTCACTATTTTTTCATAGGATTGAGTGTGTGAGATGTATAGAAAATTGTCTTGAGAGTGCTGGAATCGCTTGGTTGATTAAGCATTGTATTCTCTGTTTGCATCATCTTCTTGTTTCCATTATTAGTTCTGATTTTGTTGTAATTGCTGTAAATCTCTGTAAATCCATTGTCTATTATTTTAGTAAATTAATTAAGGCGAAGCCCTCCCATGAGTAGAATCTATTTCAAATCTAAACATATAAACGTTGTCTCGCTATTTTGTGATTTGTGCACTGTGGTTAGTGTGTTCTTGTGCGTTTGTTGGCTTTTTGTTTTGGTATTTTTGCATTTTTCTTGGTACTGCTGTGGATGTGGTGTGTAGATAAGTTAAAGATATTAACAGATGAAATGAACGTGCATTTCTAAAGAATCCACGTCTTTGCTCAGTTTCCCACAAAATGAATAACCAATTCATTACCTACCCACCTTACTCATTTCCAAGATTCAAACATTGCTTATGGTTCCTAAAGCTATAGAATCATCATTATTTAAGTTAGTGATCGGGTGTTCCATTCAGTTCTAGCATCATCGTCCACAGCCCTGGCATCCTGTGGTGTTTCTTTGTGATCACAAAGGGCAATTTTCTTCTAACAGTCGCAACATTCAGATCTTTAGAAGCGAGTGTAAACATCCTGCTGGTCTGATTAATTGTGAAATGACTTTTGTCACGTTCATAGAGACTGGCACAGGAGATCTGTTACCAAAAGCGTTTTACAAAAGCTAATTTTCTGTTTGCAATCTAATCTAGGAAATTAACTAACAAAACTTCCTAACAATGCATAATGACACGAGTATTTCCCTACAATTTTCTGTTTATCACGTCAGTCAATCCGAAATCATGCAATTTCAAGCATTCAGTACAAGACATAAATTTTCCTTATGTCCCTTTCTGTCTTTCAAGGGGTTGAGTGCAGTTCAATAACACCAGAAGATTGTTATTTTATGCAACTGGAGCAGGGTTGGAAGGGACTGTCAACAATAACGTGACAATGTGATGCTTTGGATAAACTGGCAAACTAGTGGTGGTTCAGCAATCTAAGATTCACATATAAGTTAGCATGCCACCAATATAAGGCTGCTACCCGGCAGTCATGAACAACAATAGCAACAGAAAAAGAACTACAGAAGGTCAAATTTTATTTTACAGCCAAAAGCTGGATATATTTTGCAGTCTGCAGAGCTATTGGGATGGAAACACTTTTTATCATATGAACCTATACGCAATCAAACATGGTGAGAACTAAATACTGCATAGGACATCAACCTAAATAATGGAACCATTTTGTAGGAACTATCTTCTATTATGGCCAAATTGCAAGGTCACATTTAAAGAATATTTCAGAACTTCCTGAAAAATTTGAAAAGACAAACTTGACTGTGCTGACATATGACATGAATTTCTTAAATGATTGACAGGCTCCCTTCTTCACCGGTTTGGGAACTCGCAACCATTTGGTAATTGGATCTCACATTCTGAAACAAGAAAAAAAAAAAAGACATTTAGATTATGCGTTGTCTAGCTGTATGGAATACAATAATCATGTCCGACTAGTACCTCTAGCAGTGAGATGTAATAAAAATCCTCCATATGCTGCATAAGGGCACTCCCATCTCTGATTGAGCGGAAAATGTTTATCTCAGTATTTAATATTTTTTCAATTAGTTCTTTCTCTCCTTTCATCTGAAAAAACATCCATGGGAAACAACGTCAGAGATCAAAGTAGTACCTCTGGCATTTATAAGCACATAAATAGTAAAGAGAATGTCATAGTGTACAACACTGAAGACAAATGCAGCATGTAGTGGATATTGAACAACGACAAATTTGGAGAAAATGCTTGCATCACTTAGGATTTAATGGATCCATTGCATTGCATTAAGATTATGAGATTACAACGTAAAAAATGCACATAGATTTGTCCAGTAGATAATCAATTTAAGTTCTCACTCCAAGGAAGGGAACACACATTGAAATATTTGCACTAACAGTACCCTGCAAGCTGAAGAGATTGATGGAAAAGATGTTGAGCTGGCCATGAAGCAAAAATTGAACGAAGATAGACTTGTACAGGAAGAAAAAGAACAGTCATTCAAGCAGATTTTGACATAAACTGAACTTGCAAAGCGTAGTCTACAACTTTCCTTAAACATAATGATAATCAACCTTCACATTGCTTTATAAATGGATTTGACAAGAAGATTATGTTCCACTAGTAGCACAATACTCAGCTTATATGCTTTGAGAATGCAGCAAAAATTTGCTTCTCTAATAGTTGCATATTAAATTAGAGCTAAGAGAACCACCACAATGGTGCACCGTTATCTGGTTCTCTCTAGCCCAATTGGCATTGAAGCATATAGTTGACAATGATTTTAAAATTTGTTGAGTACGATCTTTGGTCTGCAGACTCTGCACCAAATTGGTCATGACTCAATACAGATGCCTTAATAAGTATCAGAAGAGTGATGGTCATTACACTTAATATGGTATTGCTGTTGTGATTGTAACAGGCTGTTACAAACTGTTACACAACATTTATGGCCACTACTGGCAAGCATAACTATCAAGGTTCACAAAAACTATGCACGTTTGTTAATATATTTCTCCCTTTATTCCCCCTAAACCCATCAAAAACAATTCCATATGAGTAGAGCAATGGGAATATTTTGGGTGCTTTGCTTGTTCAGAGGAGTCTGAAATTACTGGCAACTAATACTTTCTGGGCAAGACCTACAGTGTCACAACTGGTACTAGTGAGAATATGGTGTGATTTATTGTGGTGAGTGGTGACCACTTACAGTTTGCTCTAAGAGAGAGAGAACTGCACAGAGCTAGAATCCATTTAGCAACCCCACCAAGTGGATTTAAGGCTTCTGATGATGACGATAACTTCTTTGAAGTGAATTTGTTACTTTCTACTAATACTTGCTATGTGGAATAAAGAGCAATTTATTATTGACATGAGATAAATATACGTATCTGAAGGATACTTAAGTGGCCAAACAATCAGTCCAAATAGTTACCAAAAGCATGTAATCCATTTCCACTTTTGTACTTTTTTCTCCATTTTCATTTGTTTTGCATCTGAACCTATCCACTTTCTTTCAGTTATATCAAAATTTATCCATGAATTGCTTAGCCTGTATCTTACCGTGTGGATTCAAAAACATTTGCATATTCTATATCACCCAAATGCAGATAAGAAGAGTAGTATAAGGATAAGGAACTTACAAATTCACTGACAAGAACGTCAGGTGTAGACTCCCCAATTACATCACCTTGGTAGCCATCTTCAAGAAGCTCCATGTTTTGCTGAAAAGTATTGTAAACAGATTAAGAAGCTGTGTTTTCTATGTAAATTCAAACCAAATATAGAGCAACTACTCACCATGGCATTTTTTAGATCTCCAGCTGCTAGGTAAACAGGTTGAGCTACATGGCAATAACCCATCAAGCGTGGGACTGTAGGTATGATGTCTCTGTGATTTACAACTCTCCAGCTATCTTTAACTTTCTACAAAGTAATCAGAAAATATCACATAAATCTAAGATGGTTAAATTTAAATACTATGGCAATATATACTTACATTCAGCAATAGATGGTCCAAATAATTTTATTCCACAACAGGAAATATTAAGTTAAGCAATTCCTAGGAATACCAAGGACCAGGGCCATCTAATACCCATTGGCATATCAAGGGTTTCAGGGCTAGAAAGGCTCCCAGATGTTAGCAGTGTCATGAATGCCAATGACCATAGTTAAATTAGATGAAGTTTGCACAAAATATAAGAAGCAAGCCTCAGATTCCAAATCAAACTCTACAGGTAAAGGATTTTTACAGGAAACATAGGAGATAATTAGTAACTTTAATGCTTAGTATCTGGTCACCCATACTAATCATTGCGCCACAAATAATAAATTTCCATCACTGTTTTCAAGTTTGAGGCTTTTCAACGAATCAAACTACATAAGCTGAACTCAATCTTTCTAGTTAATTTTAGCTTGAGGGAGACAATCAACAAGGCAGTTTCAATCTTGGAAGGCATAATAGGAGGATCAACTTCAAATCTTCAGGTTATCCAGGTTGAGAAACCTGTAGTGGGTTCACTTCACATAATAATACAATAACTAGAAACTCAATGGGACACTCATGGTCCACTTAAACATAAGTTAACTTGATGAATTTTATTCAACTTACTACAATAACTTGATATTGCAGATGAAGTTTAATCAGTTGCTATGCTACACTGCCATCTAAACTCTTGTCACGGAACGCTTGTCAATAAGAGACACAGAAAGCTCAAACAAGCAGGCATTTTCTGGTGCCGTCTACATACAGTTTGGATGAAATTTTTATTTAGCAAGCTGCTTAGCCAAATCTGAAATTGTTGGTTGACGTGGCAAAATCTTGACCATCAGGTATATGAATCTACCCATAAACCAGGTGTGGTTTTGAGGTGGGCTTGGGTAATGGGTCGGGCAATGGAAGTTATTTGGAGTTGCTTGCATGAAGAACAGAAGGAGTGTCGGCAACAAGCAAAAGAGGCTTCTTGACGACGAAGAGAAGTTCACGAGGTTGTCCGAGGCTCCCACAGTGTGCGATGATCACTGATGTCAGTTCAAGGGGCTCGACAAAAAAACCAATCTTTGAAGATGACAAGGAAGTCGGTGGAAATGGTTTCGACCCAGAGAGAAGATTGGGTGATTCTGAAGTTGTCAGATGGGGTTTCCGACAATTTCAGAGAAGCTTGCTGTTCACGATGATGAGTGACAGCTCCAGGTGCATTTTCTGAAAGTTTGAATGTAAAGCTTGAAAAAGATAGATTTTTTAAAAGAAATTTTATCCTAGATCAATCAATATTTTATGTACCTCATACTTTATGTCATGATGAAGTAGTTTGTGCAAGAACACATGGATGATAATTGGAAACTTGCCAGAAACTCAATCAATTTAAAAGCCTTTTGATTGACAATGCGAGAGCCCAAATTAGAGAGAAAATTACCTCATTGTAGACTTCTGCAAATTTCTTGTTTCCAACTCTAGGAGATCCAAAGTTATACATGGTCACTGAAACTGCCCCACGCCTAACCCAAAGCACTTGTAAAGATGAGTTAGCCTATGAATTATTATTTTCTAAGACAAGGATAAAGGCAGACATTTGTAGTTTTATAAGCAGAGTTAGTTAGTTGCCAGGAAATTCCAAATACATAATAAAAAGCAGTTTGACCTTATGTTAACAAATTCAACCAAAATGTGAAAACAGTAGATGATAAATAAATTGTGCCCAGTTTCTTGAATTCTCTTCTCCTTCCCATTCCCAATCTTAGAAGCTCCATTTCTGTTATGTTCTTTTCCTTTGGCTCTCACCAATTGCTGTCTAGATAAGACAATTCATGGAGGGCTGCCTCATCCATGCATCTATTATATTGATTGCATGCATTTCCAGGGAGTTAATGCTTTACTGAATAATATTAGAGCAAGAATGGTGCGACCAAGTTGTAATGATAATTAACATTTCATGATCTATTGTAAAATACAATATGAACTGGGTGTAGAATGTGTATGAAAGAGGTGAAAATGCACATCAACAAGAAACTTTCATAAATCTTTAAAGAACAATTCCTTCAACTAGACACCAGCAAGATGAAAAAATAGAAAACTTATGTTCTAAGATTGCAGTCAGTTTAGGAGAAACCCCCGGCTGAAAAAGCAAAGAGCACATGAGAGGAACTTGGTTGTAGAAGATGATAAAAAAAGCTAAGTAAATGGAGAAATAACTTACTTCACTAACTGGCTTGATGAAAGTTCAAGAGCTAGGAGGGTAGCCAAGGCACCACCTAAACTATGGCCAGTCAAATAAACACGCCAATGGTGCTGTGGCTCAGCAATATTATCCCTGCATAAAAGACATTTGAAATTTTAAAAATAAAAAAAATTGAAACAAACATTTGTATCGATCATCTATGTGGTATCACACAGGACAAAGCTCCATGTAGGATCTGTGAAAGATTTTTTTTAATATTCAACATTAATTATTATCCTTTAGAAATAAGCAAAGTCAAATGGATTCTTGAAGTAACACAGCTTACGTGTACCCAACTGCCAGTTTAATGAGAGAGAGGATCCTCATCCTAACAGAATCATATGCACTTAAAAAACCACGATGAACCTGCAGAGTTGTAGTTGTCAATAGATCACAACATGAAGTCACAAATTCCATCAATATTATCGAACTTAAAATTTCGATATACAGGATATTGGTTGAACCTGAACTTCTTGCTTGAAATCACCACCTATCCTCTCAGGATTCATCCTGTAGTGGAAGTGAACCCAGTAACAGCAAAGAAATTCATTATATAACTAGCAAAAATTCTCTTAGAAAATTAAGAAATTACACTAAAAAAAAAAAAAGCCAACCAGTAAAGGAGAGGGAAAGAATAATGAATATGGAAGAGCTCAAATGTGCCTAGGTAGAAAGCAAATAAGAATAACATCCTTTGATCCAGCATAACATTAAAAAAAAAAAAACCATCATTACATAACACAGAAAGAATAATCACAATATACAAAACATTCAACTAAGTGTAGTTGCAGCGTGATAAAGCATTGGATCTAACAAACTATTAGGTTATGGGAAAACATAGAGATTTCCTGCATCTCATAAAGAAACCGTGAACCAGGTCTTGCTTTGTCTTGACTTTTGCAGCTACATTCCAGATGGTGTAATGTAATATAAATAATCATATGTTATCATGTTGCTTCAAGAGATATGTAATATATATGGTAGTCTTCTTATTACTGCTGAATATAAATTAATGAAAGAGTAATTAAAATGAACTTGAAAGTAATAGCATAGAAAGGAAACAGAAAGTAAATGCTCTCTCAAGATACTGAAAAATTACCCTGCAGGAACTAGCATTAAATCAGTTCGTAAATCCTTCCATCTGGCCTGAGAACCAATAAAAATTCAGTAATCCAACCTAAGAGTTTGCTCAATTCATTGCACTAATGAGACATACAAAATAACCTACTTGTTCTGTTCCCCTGAATGCAACGACTAATCTTTTCCGTGCTGAATCACGCCAAATTGCAACCTGCGGCTTTCAACATCTCAGAGATCCATATAACACAATCCTAACGATCAAATTAATGTTTCAAGTTCAAGATCCCTTTCTGTATTCATTCTTAAAGGTAGAAACAGTGAGCTCCAAGCTCATGAGACGCAACTTTACCTGTGTATCTGTGGATGGATTATCTAAGAAACATATTTTCTCAAATTCAGATTTAATAAAACTTGGATGACCCAAAGAAGTAGCAAGCATTGCCCAAGCCTCCATGGCACTCTCTGCAGTTGAAAAGAGTGCTCTCATCTCTTCAGCTTTCCTGTCATTCAATTTTGATCTATCGCAAGAGCCAGGAGATTTTTTCTTTTCAGAATACTGGGAAACATCATCTTCCATATCAGGAGAAGCATCTCCTTTTTGTTCATTTTTTCCAAAAATGCGTGCTTCTTTATTTAATTGTGAAACTGTGGCATTTAGAACCATTAGTGCTCCCAGAACTGCATCAGTTTGGCTTAATAAATCCTGAGTAACCTTCTTAATATCTGGGAGTGAAGACTGAATATTGCTAACAGTTACCTGTCCGGTTGTTTTATCATTATTGATGTCACTCTGACTTTCAGGAGTTGCAAGGCCAGATTCAATATACCCAGCCTCTGCAATCATCCGTGACTGTAAGCCAATTTTGTTTAACAAGTCAAATCCATCCCATTTTATTTTCTCAGGAGGGGGGAGACCAAGTCTCTGAACAACATTTTGATTGATAAGATCAGCAAAATTTTTCCAGAAGTGTTTATCTGACTGTGAGCCATCACCAAATTGTGCCACTGACAAAGAGGTTTCTTCATTAGCAGCACCAACATTATCATTTCTACGCTCAAGTAGATTGCTGTCTTCCTCAAAGCTTGTTTCATCTGTAGAGCTTTCTGGATTATCCAACTGTGATGGCATATCTGATTCAACAACAGGGTTGCTAGATTTCTCATATTCAGTCTCAGGTCTACCAAGTTTTGACAACCAATCCTGATGAAGGTAAGCATCATTTATTGACTTTATCTGGCCAAAAGCATACTGCACAAACTGGCGTGCTTGCACAGTCTCTGAGCCAATAACTTTTTCCAAGGCAGAATCAAAACCATTTCTCCGAAGAAATTCTGTAACAATGGGGATTATCCACCACTTTTTCTCTTCCTCAATTCTATCAAAGCTCTTATATCTAACCTGAGACACATCAATAAGAAGTCGTATGCTATGAAAAATAGTCCATTCCAAGAATTTTAATTGCAGTACACAAGCCAAAAATAAAATTGAAAGGGAAGCACTCCATATTTGTTTCAAAACCAAGTTACACCAAGTTCAGGGACCAAATTTCTATAAGGTGCATAATGTAATACATTGAATTGCAATTCACCTTGTTTTTAGAAATGGACCTAAGTAATAATAATTTTGGATGGCATGGATTAATATATTACTTGGGTACAATGCCATTAAATTTGTTGATTAAGACTATATTTTTACACGTATCTATAAAGAGGTATGGTATATCTTCAAGGATTGTATTTTATCATTTACATCTACATACATGTGTACTAATATGAGAGAAATTTTTAAGAAGTCACTGCTAATAAATTAAATGAATAACAGTAATAACAGTGCAATAGTGAAAATGAATGGGTGGGTGTGGCCTGCATCAGTGGGTGTTATTAGTGGGTGTGTCAGTTATGTGAAGCTGTTAAGAGATAGAGTTAGACCCTTGAACTCTAGTCCATGCAAAAAGGCAGGCAAGATGAAGAGGCAATAAAGGGTTTCGTGTGTACAGAAGCAAAACTAAAGGTTTTTAACAACTCTAGCCATTTATTGATATGCAAAATCTTCATGCAGAATCAAAAAGCTAGATTAAATTACACAGCTGAGGCATTAAGAACCTTTTGGAGGATTGAAGCGAAGATATAGATCTAGGTCTTTATAACTCTTATATTACTTCAGAAACTATAGTCATCATGTGTTAAACCTTGTATGTTGCTTGGACAAATTCTCTTCACAATAAAGTAATAGTTTATTTCTGCTGGAGGGTTCTTAAGGCTCTAGTTTGTATATTTTATTATTGATTATAGATATAAAGTCTTTTCAGACAAAACTTCTATTTATTTATTGACACGTTTTATCGAAAAAAAATTGCTGTTTTGTGGTGCTCATTGCTTCTTAGACATTATATTAGGGGGCATATTTTCAAGCTAGCTCAATGAGGTTGCAGCTAGAACAGTCCTGTAGTGAAGAAGGGTGATTGACCTAGTTTTTTTTTTTTTTTTTTTTTTTGGGGGGGGGGGGGGGGGGGGGGTTGCAGAGAGTTGGTTAGCCTCTTTTGAGTTGAGGGTTTGTAAGGTTGAGCCACATCATGACCATCTGGTTTATCCTAATTTTAACCCAAAAAAGTACTTTTTATATTTAAGATATGTCTTAAAGTAAACGAGGAGGAAGGTAATTCAACAATCTTTATGGGCTCCTTTATCTGAGTAAGTGCCAACATGAGTGAGGATCAATTTAATTTCCCAAACATGCAGGAACTTTTCTCACCTTCACTAAACCTCAGAGGAGGTGAATTTAACCTATCCTTGACAATTTAATACAAGCTTTTTCTCCTTCAAAGAAAGATAGGTTCTCAAGGGCACTCTTTAACAAAAGTAAACAAGAAGGCATCAAGCTTAATCTACAATCTACTAGAGTGATTCTTACAGTTGGTTATGGTTCATATCCAAGTACTAAGAGTAAATCAACCATGATAGCAGAATGGTTTTTGTTACTGTGAGCGCATCACCAGTCTACTACATAATAATTATCTTCCAATAGATTATCCAATGCTTATCAGTATGTTTGCAGTGAGGAAGCTCAGAAGAACGTAAAAATGTGAGCTTGTGGTCATAAAGAAATTTTTACATTATGCATTAGAGAATGAAAGATCTCCAAAATCTATAGTGTCATGGTTAGACAACAGAAAAAGGAATTAGTTTACTTCTTATTGCAACTCATGGTAAAAGTCTGTTATTACTAGTGCTTCATGAAGAAAACATACCTCTAGCTCTATCATTCCACCACCTCCCATCCCTTCCAATTCAACCAGCACCTCATGCAATGTTCCTAGAAAAACACGTCTCTTTTATTTGAGCATTCCAAAATGATTATTTTCACCTGTTGCAACCAAAATATTTGCTGCATTGGGAGGGATATTAGTTATTACTATGTTTGGAATACTGCACCTTTTATGTTGCTCCCACAAAGGCATCTGGAGAACAAACACAAACAAGGGTGTCCCTGGTACACAAGGCTCCCCACTTTGCCAAGGTTGGGGGCGCCAGAAGGGTCGAATTTATATGCAGCCTTCCCTTTTTTTTTTTTTTGCAAAGAGGCTGTTTTCACAATTAAAACCATGATCTTCTAGTCACAAATTGTTGTTGCCGAGGCTTATCCTCAAAACAAACACGGAAAAGGAAAAAAAAGGACATGCCTTTGTTGTCTATGACAATTCAATTCTGATTATCAGGCAAAGCAATTTGTTCCTAATATTGTGAGAACAAATAAAACCATCACAATGGGATAACCACTTGATCACAAAAGGGATGCTACGTAATGATTAATTGGTCATGCCATGAATAATTGGAAGCTCACCATCACATAGATCCTCCAAACTAATGCTACCATTTCCCATGCGCTTATGTGGAGTGACAAGATTTGCATCCCAAGCTGCAACCTGAAGTTAAGTATCAAATATTAACAATTAACTGAAGATGAGTAGTGACTTCACAAGTGGTATTAGAAAAAAAAAACTGATAATCTATGCAGAGGAAGTTCCGGATTGATCTTATGGAACTACTGGTAAAGATTATGCAAGTGAAGAAATATATTTTAAAGATACGGGAGCTCTACATCATTGGAAAGTTTCCACTCTGACTGAATTTGATGTAAAAGAATATACAAAATATACAAACACAAGAATGGTTACAGAACATCAGGGTTATCTGCATAATCTATTATATTCAAAGTTCGCAAACCATGTGCCATGGTTAAAATATGTTGATGATTATTTTGAAGAAGAGAACTTTGCTGCAGATATCCTATTATATCCAAACCATGTGCTATGACTAAAAGCTGTGAACCACCAGTTTCAAGCAGAAAACTCCATTGTCATCAAATGGTTGGGCAATGATGATATCAAGACACCCATACGGTACACCAATGACCCCAGAACGACACAGTAACAACTGAAATGCTCTTCAGAGGAGACAATTCACAGACACTTTCACTGAGAGTTTACCTTACTGATTCAGTAACATCCATTTTTTGTCAAAAACAGTTTGGAAACAAAATAAACAGTAAACCTTAGTTTGTGGTGTGAAGCTTCCAAAATGAACAAAAGAAAGAAAGAAAAAGAAAAAGAATTAGAAAATCACAATTCTATATGACCTGGAGATTGGTACTTGGAGGCTGCTTCGTATTTAAAGTGAACTCTTCATTCCATGTTGGTTCCTTTGTCCTGCAGTTGATCAATTTTCCATAAAGAATTCTAATATTTGGAGTTTCTAAAATTGGTGGGAAGCACCCCAGAAAGGAAAAAATTACATCAGCATTCAGACGCAAAATTGAAGTGAACAGCACTTTATCCATGAATTTGTGCATTCACTATTTAACCTCATGCATATGACACCTCATGAGACAACTAGATGTGAAAGTTGGTAACAAATAGTTCTTGCCAAGTTTTCAGTCTTCCTTCAACATCACTAAAATGTGAAGTTTACAACAGCTATAATATTGCTCAAACATCTTTTATGTAACATTAGGGAAGACCTATATTGAACTTGGACCTCTAAAGTAAGAGAAAAAGAAGAGATGCCAAGACACTCTGGTACCCAAATTAATTGACAATTATTGAGATGGACAACTGCAATGAGCCTGACACAAAGAAACAGGCTAAGACCTTTCTTTTTCATCACTACCGTTCCATCTAGTGCTAAATGCTACTATATGCTAAACCCACTCCAGATATTTAATCCTATCAGTGCCAAGTTCATACCAGTAAGATAGAAATTGATATAGAAATATAACCCAAGAAATTTCTTTATGAGAACTTGAACCAAGCCATCAACGTGAGTACCCCCACAACTTACCCCCATTTAACTTTGCTTTTGATGACCTGACTATCCAGTTGCAAGACCACATATGGGTCACTTGTTCCCTAAAACACATAGAAGGTTGAAAAAGAAAAAACTCAAATGAAACTATTAGTTAAAAACAAAATGCAAATAAATCAAATAAAATCATTAGTTAAAATAAAAAGGCAAATTACTCAAGTAAAACCATTAGTTCAAACAAAAGGCTAATGACTCAAATAAAATGAAATTTTTAGTCTTGGTAATGAAATACATAACTTTCAAAAAGAAAACTGTATGTCCTACCCATGGATCCATGGCAGGCAAGTTAAGGCCTTTCTTTAATTTTATGAATAACTGGCCATCATAGATCTCACGCAAAAATGACCTGCAGATGTGAAACAAAGTCAAACACGGAGTTTAACCGAAGATATTCTCAATGACCCAAAAAAGATTTAAAAAAATCTTATGAGTGTGACCACATAATGTTTGTCTATACAAAAGTCAAACACATATTTACAAACAGTTGGAAAGTTAGAATAAAATCCTGGTCAACTTTCTCTTGTAATTAGCTGTAAATTCATAGTTAATTTCCTGATTTGTAGCTTCAGATTTTAGGAACTAGTTTCCTTTTCTCTGATTAGGATTAGTTTCCTTTTCTTTATTTGTTTCCTAAAAGGAGGGAAAGGTCTAGCCTATATATTGTAATTTCTCATTCATGGAAAATCAAGAAAGAGAAATTCTTCCCATAATCTCTTTGTTCACAAACTCCTTGAACTTTTAGAGTGCTAGGTGCTCCAGGAAGATTCTTACAAAACACACTCAATATCAAGAGTCAAAGGATATTCTACTTATAAAGAATCTAAATGGTACTCATTTAATTTACCTAGGAAATATAGAAATTAGGTAGTCTACTAATCAACTGCATCTTAGACATACTTGTTCATAAACCTCTTCTTTGGATTTGAGAGTTCTTGAAGCCAGGGATAGCATCACAGGACAAAGCACCAAACCAAGCTTGGATACTCAAATGAACTTATCAGAAAAAGATAGTCAGTTTGCTCATACTCAACAAACTGAAATCTAATTATGTCAGTCATCCAGGCAAAATGCCCATTGTTTGACAAGAGACCTTGACTATAAGAACCAAGGATCTGGCAATATATGAAGTAGCAATGGTAAGGTTACTCTTTTACGACTGGAAGGTTGCACTTTCCAGTTGTGGGAACAACCTCTCTACAAAGGGGGGAGGGGGGAAGAAAACAAGGGAAGGCTGCACAGAGCCTCGTGGCTGGGGATGTCCACTTTTAGGATGAAACACAAGTGGAGCAGAAGTGAAGCATCTCCAAAGACTTCTAGGCCTTGCATATGCTTGAGATAGAAAGAGTGTTTCCTGCATTGCAGATACTTGGCACTCATCACGTTGAAAGTTATTTATCTCATTGTTCAATTCAAGAAAAAATAGCGGACTAGCAAGGGAGCAGACAAACTGACTTTTGAGAAAAAATAACTTTTTCAAGAACAAAACGTTCTATTAAGACACAGGATCGTAACTTCTGCAACTAGAGGCTATAAAACATGTAAAACAAGTATTCAAATAATTAATTTCTTGGAAATTAAATTTATAGAAGCAACACCTTAATTTTTAATATTACTAAGTGGTGAATTGCTTGCTCTACTACAAACCTGATGCATGAACTGAATCGATCATTTTCCAGCAGAAAAATTATGGTAAATATACATTCTCATCACCAAACTGATTCTACATTTATTGTGATTTAGTGGGTCCTATGGTAGAGTTTGAAATTTGGACTAATGAAAATGAGGCATACTCTGAAAGAAACACTGTCTTGCAATTTGCTGCATCCACCTCACACTTTCGTCTGTTATCCTGATTATGATACAACCAACCAAAGGTCAAACCAAGTCCAAAGTGGAATAAAACTTCAATTTATTCTCATGCGTTGTTGCAAAAATCTGAAGCATAGATAGGAAATAGAAACTTGTGAAATTAATCAACTTTTTATAACATCCTAGATCTATTAACAGAATGGCCAATCAACTTGGCCTCGTACAAACCATCTGCCTTATATGAGCTGAAATTTTAATAATGTGAACTGCAAACTGTAATATCTATAAATTCATTTTCTTTGAGTTTCCTACATTTCTTCTACATCAAAATAGCACATAAGATTGATTTTGGGGCTTAAAATATGCAATTCCTCTTTCCTGGAACCAGAAAAGGAAAAAAAATTATTCTTTCTCCGCCTCCATCTTCTTGACAACCGAACAAGAGTCTTGCAAACAATTGATAACAGAGAAGATGCTGGTAAGAGAGCAGTTTGCCACCTAGTTATTAGTATTTTGAAGGTAAAATAAAGCAAAAAGACTTTTTTCCCATCCTATTTGAATTCAGAAAGTAAAGCAACAAAAACTACAGAGAATCATCATCTGATATATACATAAAAAATAATGCCAGGCATTAACCGTCCATATTTCCAGGAAAACAATCAGTCATCTCCATCAAATTTCAAAAGTAAAACCGGCAATCATTAGGATCAAAATTTCAAGTCTAACAAGGGAAAGATAAAACGATAAAAAACATCATGCTTGTAAAGTTCATTCATGGAAATTGGGAGTCTGATGACTGCCAACTACCTAAAATAGGATTCATGGATGAGAAATTAAGCACGTAGGTACAGAATTTTCACGTCTGTATTTCCGGAGGAGAATGATATTGAAAATTCATACATATCGCATAAGAATTCTCCGTAAAAAATCTGTATAGCATTAACCTAACCAATCATGTTCTCTTTTGTTGTCTTTCCCTGCACTTTCGAGGCAACCAAACAAAGCAATAAGGAAAAGAAAATCCAAACGGGAAAACCTAAAGATCGATTTCGTCACAAGACAGATTTACCGGTGGAGTTGTATAGGCTTCAAAAGCGAAACCCGCCAGAATGACCGCGAGATTGACGTCGAACGGAGGCCTATCCGTCCTGTACTCCTCCTGAACCTGAATCGAAACATTCTCAACCTCCGAGTTCGTTTTGCATGGGCAGCAGGTAGAGCACACTCCATTCCTGCCGCCAACACTCGAACCCGAGACCCCGATTTTCCCGGGAAATATCAATTTCCTGGAAAGTGGAAAGAAACAGACGGTCCGAGAGTGCGGACTAGGCTTCCTAGAAGAGAGGAGACACCGACAGAATTGGAGATGGCTCTGGTGAGTTTGCAGAGAGGCCATGGATGAGAGAGAGAGAGTGGCAATTTGTGTAAAAACAGCGGGAAGTGAGGGAAGTTTATACAGAGAGAGACGATTGGTGGGTTCATCGCGTCCATACAACGTGCCAAGGAGACGAAGCTCCCAGAATGCCGTTGAACCGACCAGGTAACGGTCCATCACTACATCATCAAACTTAGCTTACACTTAATTTTGCAAAGAATCATCCCTTTGAATCACATCATTTGATTTTGTCGAATTTCCCATCAAAATTCAAGCTTGATGGTATTTTTTCTCACCACGTACGGATAACGAGAATAATATATTAAATTAAAGATGATAAATATGTCTAACATATCGATCTTATCGATAATAAGATGACTCAAAAATAGTACAGGACGTTGTCTCAATTTTGTATCATTGAAGTTACAATAAGAATTGTCTAACTCCTTAATAGAGATATTTATGATAAGAATTGTGATTTTTATCATTGATTTATATTTTTTTATTTTTTTTGGTTAACGTATTATCACGAGTGCTCTTACTGTTCGATCCCACAATTTTAGCATGAGAGGTAAATCAGGGAATCCAGCAGGCAAGTTTCAGCCCCTAGCACAATTAATTCATATCTTTTCATCTTACATACGATCACCCAAAGAAAACTCGAAGAACGACAAATTCATATTTTTATTTTTATATTTTTTGTGTGTAGTTGTCTAAACTTTTCGTTATTTTAATTATACCTTTAAACTTTCATTCTCTAGTTAATTTAATTTATATATTTTGACTTATTTTTCATGTGATAAAGTAAACCTTTCGTTATTTTAATTACACTCATATACTTATATTTTTTAATCAATTTAAACTTTATATTTTAATGTGTAAAAAAATAGATTAAATTAATTAATTTTACTATTTTTTACACATTAAAATACATGTATTAAATTGATTTGAAAATGTAAGTGCATGAATGTAATCGAAATAATAAAAAGTTTGAATTGCTACATAAAAAAAAAAGAAAGAATTAAATCGATTCAAAAATATAAATTTAGATTTATGATTGAAATAACAAAAAATTCATATGATCATTCAAAAAAAATATAAGAACAAAAATATGCTCGTAGCCCTAAGAACATGAAAGAAAGAAACTTAGATATGAACATAAATAGATTGAACGTCAATAACTTGCACCATTTAGAATTGAGCATTTTATTCAACAGTTACAAATTCGACTGTTTGGGTAGAAGGAAAACAAGAAAGAAAATTACACATGTGATGAGAGAGTTCCCTCTTTTGACAGAAAATCTCAAAAATCAAATCACTTAAAACGAAGAAAACCTAAAATGAAAAGCTGCAACTCCTGGTGGCATACGCAGAGAGAGAGAGATGATGGTCACTTGCTCCTCTCATTCATTCCAAGTGTGTTCTTCACACCATCTATGGCACCCTGTGCCATGCTCATCACTTGCTCTCCAGTCTGTCAAAATAAAAATAAAGATACTAATTACCATCACATTATAATTATTATTATAAAACTTATAAGATTCATGTATGTAACTGACTCTACTCTAATAAATAACCGACGAACCTGTTGAAGGAAGCTAGCGCTTTGTTCCTTCCCGCGTTGGGCCTCCTCACTGGAGTCCGCCATCTTGTCACAGGCCTTGTCCGCAGTGTTTTGGGCCGTGTTCACCAGCTCTTCAGTCTTGGCCTGTCCACAATTAATTAATAATTAATAATTAATAAAATATCACATAAAAACTAAAATTTTATACAAAAAATTTATGGCCAAAACTAAGATCAAATTGGTAATTATCAAATTGGTAATTATCAGGCCTAGAATGAATAGAATTAAGATCAAGATTCTTTTAAATCTTGAACTCCTTTGGTTCCAAACTAAATTAAATCCAAAACAAATTAAAGTTAAAATATAGACTTATAATCGAACCAAAAATTGAACTCCCCTAATTGTTATTACGCCTGAAATGCAAGGGTGAATTGGGCATTTCACCCGTTTGCACTGCTCTTTTTGAACGCAATTGTATTTTTATTGATCGAATTTGATTAATTTAAATAAAATATCATTATTCTTTAGCACCTACGCAGGATTTTTACCCGCGCCTCGCTTTGGGTTTGGACCGGTCTCAAACTAGACTAAACCCAAAAATAGATTGACATTAAAATGTGGATCGATAAACCAAAATTTGAACACTTCCTAATTGCTATTCTGCCTAAAATGCAAGGGTGAATTGGGCATTCCACCCGCTCGCACCACTCGTTTTGAACACAATAACATTTTCGTTGATCAAACTAGGCAAGAAGTTTACCTGTGCCTCGCTTCGGGTTTGACCGGCGTTCAACTGGGCGCTCGACATATTCTCAGGTGGGTCTGGAAGAGGACTTTATGTGTGTGTGTTGGTAACAAATGATGCGGGGAAGAGGTTGTTGAAAGTATTGATGAAATTAAGGTGTATATATAAGCAATTTGCCTGATTTTGGGGCTTTTGACTTGGGCTTCAACCACTCAATTTACATGTGGTTTTCATGTTTTTTAGCTGATGGTGTGGGGAATAATAACCTCAACATCTCATCCATTAATCTTACATTTCTAATTATTATTTGTTTCTTAAAAGAAGGAGATTAGTTGACTAGGCTATCTCTAATGATATAAATATTATTTCTATATTTGATTGAAATGCTCAAAATATTCATCCTCAAGATTGAAAAGGCCCAAAATAATTTTTAGAGCTAAAAAGGAAAATCGAAACCATCACACAGTCATTGAAAATACTTTTTTCTAATAGATACGATTTCTTAGAGATCAACTTAGAAATTGATGGTCGAAGGCTGGGAGACCAATAGGTATCTCAAGGACCTATACTAGAGGACTATTTTTGTCCCCTAGAGATTGTTAGTCATCATGTAAATAATCTCTTAATTGAGGGGGTTCTCGAACAAAATGCAAATAGATAACTTTGATACTCTAAAATCTCTTTGAAAGTTTTGTAAAAATGATAGACATTATCTTTAAAAATCTTAATTCTAATAGATTCAAAATATTACGATAGATGTTATTTGAAATAATTTTAATTCTAATAAATATGGAAAAGCTCCATGTTCATTTATAGATAGGCGAGTACTCATTTCAAAAAATGTATGCATCTAATAAATTGATATTAATATTAATACAGCATTTGAATTTTCATTGTTTAACTTAAATATCAGAATATTTGTGCAAGGATTATCCTGCGTCTTTTTGATTGTTTTCTTTTTTGCAAGTCTAAGTGGCTTGATGATAACTTTTTTAGTTAATAAAATTGTTATTGTGTTCAAGCGACAATATATTGTAATATTTGGAGACTAATATAATTGAGTGTTTTTATTGATAAATAATCAAAAAAGAAAAATGACGCATCTCCTTATATTTGATCTAAATTTAAGAGAGAAGTTAATGAATTTAACTTTTAGATATTAATCCTGAAAGATTTTAGAGAGACACATTAGATTTGTTTTGTTGTTAATTCAAATTATTTGGCTCAAAAAATTCTCCATCAACCAGTAACTGTTAAGTTCAAAAATCTCAAAAATAATATTGTCTCTTTATCAAGCTTATAAATAAAACATATAATTTTGACTCATATTTGCTCAATATATTCTATTCATAAATTTGACTCATATTGCTCAATATATTCTATTCACTAATATCATTTTTCTTACTTAAAACATCAAAAATTAAATTGAGAAACCTAACCTCATTTCTTTTTACAAGTGTTTGATAATCTATCTCTGATATATCATTATAGTCCAAAATTCACCTCTTTTTACAAGTGTTTAATAATCTATCTTTGCCATATCATTATAGTCCAAAATTCTCTCATAAGCCAAAAGAGAAAAAAAGAATGTGAGATGGACATGATTGTTATATTTTGAACATAATAATAAATTTATTAATAAAAATATAATCTTTAAATTATTTAAATTCTATAAAAAAGAAAACTATTCGATAGGGAAGGAAAAATTTTGTGTAAATACTTTAATATTTAAAACAAATAATAAAAATTTTAAAAAATATATTAAAACTAATATGAGATATGTATCTATTTTAAAACGATAACTCATCTATTTATAAAAAAATAAAAAATTTAATTAAATATTTTAATATTTCAAAATTCACAAAAATTATCACTCTTATGTATAATATTTTCTTGATATTTTATTATTCATTAAAATTAATTTTTTATAAATAATATTTATCTTTTTAACAAAAGATTTGAATAAAATTTAAAATATCAAAAGATTTGAATAAAATTTTAGATATCAAAGTTGTCATGTCTACGCTTTATTTGGACCCGAAAGAGAATTTTATACATGTTTTAACTAAAATATTATTTTCAACTTCTAAACTTTTTTAATCATTTAATTTTAAGAAACTTTTGCTTGTAACAAATCAATAATCATGCTGCCAAAAAGAAAGGGATCCCCCAAGAAAGGATGATCATGATTTTCTCATAAGATGATTGATGATGTTAAGAGCTAAAATTTATGTATTCAAAGAATTTCTGAGTAGTCATTAACAACACTTAGGAAGGAGATACAAATATGAAAAATTATCGACCATTAAAGTAGAGCGTACAATACAATAAAAAGCTATGAAAGAGGAACATGGACAAGTTTGGTTATGGCAGAGCAAAAGATTTGCAACAACATAGCCTGGCATGAATACTTAAAAAAAATCAGCTATGCACATTTGAAAACAGTGCGACAAGCTGAACCAGCTAGAGCTACTAGTGCATGAGAGCAACAGCCGCTTCTTGCACCAGCGGCCGAGTAACATGCACAAAATGCTCAGCCTCCCGCTCCACCTCTTCCCAGCACCGGGTGGCGTCCTTTCCTTCCTTCATCTTCTTCACGAAGGCCACGAATCGCCGCCAGTTGTCGGGATGGAACAGGCCCGGGTTCATCCTCAAGTACGTGAAAGCACACATCTCCCTCTCATCGGAATGGCCATCAATGTTCAGAGATGAAGCCTGCAGGACCTGTTCGTGTGCGGATTCGTCGTAGCGTGGCAACGCATTTTCGCCCGCGAGGGGAACTTGAGCTTCCCGAGTGGCCAGGGCGACTTGTCTGACGAGCTTCTCGGGGGCACATTGAGCGTCCTGGGGCTGCTCGTGGTCCCGCATCTCAATGCAGGTGAAGTTGAAAATGGCACCATGGCGAGCCAGCATCTGGGCAATGGGGAGGTACCCGTCTCGGAAGCGAGTGTTATAGTAGCCTGCTGTGAGTTCAGGAGCATGAGAACGAGTCCCGTAATGCCAGTGAATGCCGGCAATCTTAACTGAGATTTTCACACCCGCATTCTCAAAGATGGCCTTAGCTGAGGACAATAATCGCTCCCCGTGATCCAGCAGCATTTGAGAATACCAAGTGAGGAAGAACTCGCCGTAGGGACCATTCCAACCGCCGCCCTCCTTCCTAAAGAAGTTCGTGTCTTCTGGCCAGTTGTTATAGTGTCCAGCATCTGTTGGGCCTGTACTTCCCCATTCTGGCTTACCAACAGCTTCTGCTGCAGCTTTTAAGTGACTAAGCATGTACTGCAATCAATACACCACCAAACTTGCATAAGAAGAGGGCTCTAATATGACGAAGAAACCAAAAGCAATACAAAGAAATGGAGGGGAGAGAGCAGGATCATAAAAAGTACTTACCTTATCATAACATTGGAAGGCCCCAATTCCAGGAAACTTCCATGTCCCATTTTGTTCGGGGTAGGATGGGTATCGGAGCTCACCTGCTGGACCCATTCCAACTTGGATTTCCTGAATCAAACAGATTTTAGGAGTTAAATAATTGGACAAATTTTTCACAAGATGATTTCATGCTTAAAAGCATTCCAATAGTTCCTCCTCCACTGGCCTTTCGGTTATCAAGTTTAGGCACAAACACCAAAACTAAGAAAAGAAAGCAACAGATTCCACCCCCCACTGGCCTTTTACTTTTCCAGATCAAACCAAGGGAAGCTTTAAGCATTCCAATGTTTCCATTGAGGCCCACAAATTAAGACTGAAAGCAGCAAGAGATTAACAGAAACTAGGCGATTATAGCAGACTAGCAGTACTGGTTTAATTATCAGGAACTACGAACCTCACAAAGCTTTAAGCAATAAACATCTAGCAGGCAAGTAAGAAGTAATACTAAGCGTCAAGTACTCACCGCAATCGTGTCCCCAAGAAGGTGCTCAAATCTGTCTCGAAAAGCACGCATGAAGTCTGCATAACACTGGACTGGTGTACGTCCCTTGAGGACTGGAAGAGTATCACAACCAAGAGAGAGATACTCATAGTTTCTCCTTCCCCACTGGTCTGTGTAGGCAAGGTCGGGGTCCCTGTTAATCTCTTCCCCGACCCACTTCGGCAAAGGGATCCTGTACATAATAACATCCAAAGACTGAGATCAGTTTCGGGAAATAGTACAAAAATCCTACTAAATCCAGAACAATTGCATGCATTTTTTATATTCATTTTTTTACCATACATTGATCAAAACACGCGTATATAACCTCAACCCATTTACTTATTAGAACCCCACCCCCCCCGGATCCACCCAGCCCACTTCGCCCTGAATCAATATGCCCAACACCATATCTCATCAAATGCAAGCTCCACAAAGGGATCTTCCTTTCTGTCAAAGCATCATGATTTGATCAATTTTTCAACGCTCCTTATTTCCAGACTCCAGGTAGCGTATACAATTTGGGTTCAAAGCCGTGTGGAAGAATATTTCCTGTATCTACACTTGCTTACATCAATAACTTCTCTTCCTCTTGGTGGGTGGCTAATAAGTCCACATTGGGCATCATGCCAGCAAAAGATTTTTGTTCCATACTTCTTACATTCTAGCATACCCGCAAAAATATCATACAGCATAAAGAATTTTAATTTCTCATGTGAATATTATATAACTAAAAATATTTCAAAAAATATAATAATATATTATTAAACAAATTATCTCTCACTACATATATATTTATTCCACTTCTTGACATCAAAACTAACTAATATTATATTATAAATAATAAAATATTTTAAACTAAAGAGTAGCAAATCTAACTAATATTATATTATATAGATTAAACTTTATGGATAAAAGGGACATCATGAACAAATATTTAATAAATCAGAGACATCATACAATTACAAACAATAATACTGAGATATATACATTAACAGTTAGCACTAAACAATTTAAGAAGCAACAAAACTACTACTAGAAGCAACACATACTTAATCTAATTTTCTATTATTGTTTCCAGTTTCTTGCAAGATTCAAGCATAAGAAATGGAAAAGGGGATTGAAAAGTAGTTCACCCTTTTAACTACCAGATCTGAAAGCCAACGTGAAAGCATTGAGTGACTACGAATAAATGAATTGAAAGTGCAAAATTCTTGGAAAGGGCGTGAGATGAGATGAAGAGAGAGAATGTACGCACGTGCAAGAGTCACCGACGTTTCCGCCACATTGATGGAAGGACATGACGGCCTGGACCTTGAGGCCGTGCTTCTTCGCCATCTCCAAG
Organism: Diospyros lotus; assembly: GCF_014633365.1. Classification (NCBI taxonomy): domain Eukaryota; kingdom Viridiplantae; phylum Streptophyta; class Magnoliopsida; order Ericales; family Ebenaceae; genus Diospyros; species Diospyros lotus. The sequence continues at coordinate 1,637,384 of NC_068341.1, forward strand.
AGCTCGGCGTAGCCCCCCCAATTGTACTCCCCCGGCGCTTCTCTCTCCACCAGCCCCCACCACACGTCCATCATCACTCCCTCCACTCCGGCGCTCTTCAGCGCCTGCATGCTCGCCTGCATCGCCTTCCTCCGGTTCACCGTATTCCCCATGGTCACACTGTCCAGAGGCATCATAACGTAAACCGGCACCCCCTTCCCCTTCCCCCCGGCTCTCCCACCCTCCTTGTACTCTCTCGGCTCCACCGCCTGCTCCGCCTCCATCAGCGCCTGATACGCCACCGTCAGATCCGGCCGAATTCCGCCCATCCTAGGGCTCATCGGCGGCGACGGCGATATCCGATCTGTCTCTGCCGCCGACTGCTTCTGCGACAGGCCCCGGAGGCTTATCGCCGGCGACCTCCACACCGCCGATGCATTCATCGTCGCAGACACCGGCTCTCCCGCGTTATTACCGGAATCCACCGCTAACGGCATCCCCGACAGGGCTCCGATCTGCTGTGGCAAACTCATGGCCATCCCGTACAATCAAAATTGAACGTATCCCCTATGTATTACAATACCCCGATGCAGAAAGGAAGATAAGATCTGTATATTCAGAGCGAGAAAGTAGGAAAGAGGATTCGTTATTACAGTAAAAGCTGTGAATCTTTGGAGCGTCAGGTGTTTGAATTCGAAGCCAACGAACGACGATAGACCAAATCCAAGACGGGTCCGGTCCTTGTATATATAGGCGCTCCCCGGAACTGGATAAGATTAAAATAATACCAATCTGAACCCAAAGCCATTGGCTCGTTGCCACGTCTTCACGCCAACACGTGTCGCAGAACTAGCGACTGCGCAGGCAACGGCTGCGATTGCTCTGATCACGTGAAGATGGACGTTCCGATTGCCGCTGCGCGTGAACCTTCCAGCGAGCCCCATCACGCGCTTTTATCTGTCTTTTAGTTGGGGAAAAGGTATGGCCTGGGGGAGGAAAGAGAGAGTAATTATCCGCTACATCAGGCGTACCGAAACCTACTTGTGGACAACAACGTCACGTGAAATCCAGGCGATGCACGAGTATGTACTATCTAGTCGACCAAATGGTTATGGGCGTGAGAGACGTGTTGTGGGGGGTAAACGGCGGGCGCGTCGCTTTGGCCTTCGGATCAGCCCGACACGTGGCGGGATTAGGACGACGGCGACAGGGCGGTGACCAGAGCCTGCGTGCTGGTGACTCACTGCCACGTTATCGTGCCTGATAAGCCCCCTTGCGGGACACGGAGAATCCAGCGCGATCAACCGTCCAACACGCTTGGTGATTCGACGGTGCTGATGTGATGGATGGGTAAACTCCAAAATGATCGGCTTCCAGAGGATTGGGAACCACGGCGACAAGTGGGTACCTCCTTCACCATTGAACCCAAAAGGGTAATTCTGTGGCTCTACACGAAAACAGACTTGGCCGTTGTCGATAAAATTTTATATAATATAATTTTTTTATTTTATTTTGAGGTCCGCTATTACGGCTGCCGAGAGTAGGGCCCAATGCTAAGTCGGCCCATAAGGGGATAAACCCGAAGAGTAGAGACCCGTCCAGTAGAATGGAGAAACCAGTGCTTCTCTTTGGACTAAGCAGCCGACCACTTAGAACAGCCAAAGCCCAGAGACTTCTACCAACACGCTTCCACGTTAACAAATGTAATAAAACAAAGGGCAAATAACTAAACAAAAAATCAAAAATTTTCAAGAATTTATAAATTTACGTAAATAAATAAATATATATATATAAGAGTGAGATTCATGTATATAATTTTATTTTTTTATTTTATTATATATCTACAAGTGAGTGTCACCCATATATATATATTTTTTTTATGACAAGTGATTTACCATATCAACAATAATATATGTCTCCCAAATTAATTTCAAGTATTAGATGAAATTGCACTTAATTGGAATATAGTTACCAAAATTGAAACATGTTTATAAATTTACAAATTTGCAAAAAGGTTTGTTTTTTTTTTTTTTTTGCTATTTTCCTAAAACAAATGGCGAAATCTATATTTTTACCCTTATATTTTTTATTTTTCTTTTTTTAGATTATTCAAAATTTTCATTATTTCGATTACAGTTCTAAATTTATATTTCCAAGTCAATTTAACCTCTGTTCTTTGACTCTTTTTTTTTATGTGTCAATTCGAATTTTTCAATGTTTCGATTATATTCATAAACTTGTATTTTTAAATTAATTTAACTCTTGTATCATAACGTGAATGGAGTGTGATGCGTACTTTCTCATTTCACTTTACTATTTTTTTTTTATAGATGAAAGTATGAGGGTTAAATTAATTAAAATGTAGGTCAAAGGGTATAATCAAAATAATTAAAAGTTTAGCTTGACAAGCAAATAAAATGTCAAAATATATGAAATTAAATTGACTAAAAAATCAAGTTCATAAATATAATTGAAATAACAAAAAATTTGAGTTGTTACATAAAAAATTGTGAAACTATAGGAGGAAAAAAATATGGATTTTACCTAAAATATAAATACATTTTAAATTTCAAGTTCTTTTTTATATTTTTCTTCAAAAATGATGATGGAAAAAGACAATATTTGTGTTTGAAATGAGGGAGAGAAATAAAAAATGAAAAAAAAAAGTTTCTAAATATAAAGTGTGGATACGTTTTAGGAATATTGTTGTATTGGTGTTGTCTATATTTCGGATACTTTCCCTTATTCTATTCCTTTCTTGCGTCAAAAATAACGAGTAGGGAATGATCTTCATCCTTTCAAAGAGTTGTCGATAATGCAATACCGTATTCTTGTACATGCTCGTGTATGCAAAAGTCTTTATTTCCTTAGTGAAGCGAATAGTTTAGGGGGAAAGTATCACCCGAACTCCCTCTATTCCACATCTCTGCTCCTCAAGCTTCTACTATAAGTTCTATTTGATATTAAACTTTCAATCAATTATCATAGATGATTGGTGAATTTTCAGCCCTTGTAGACCAAATTTTGCATTTATCAGTTAATGAGTTCCTGTAAGAAAACGTCAAACTAAGGAAATAAAGGTTAAAAACAAGACAACACCAGTTGATGTGTGGTAACACACATTAGATACACCCATATGGCGTGTCAAGCATTTTCTTAAAAAAAAAAATTAAAAGTATATAACTAGAATACGTGAGGACACGTGTCAAACACTTTAAAAATTAAAAAGTAACATTTTTTTCTACTATTCACTTATTTGCACTATTCTTTTATACTATTCCCATTTGTATTATCTATCTCTTTCAAAATGAGCTAGTTTACAAGGGAGCATGACGATTGGATTACAAGTTGATTGCTAAATAGATTAGAGTTGTTAATTTGGAATTTTAACTTATAAATTTTAAATGCATATTTGTGAATTTTGAATATAATTTTGAATCTCTTGTTGTTTTATCATGCTTTATTTTACTAATTAACATGTATTAATTGTGTTGTATCTTACATTTTTTTTTAATATTATATCTCCTTACCTCATATCCGTGTCCGTACTTCTTAGATTTGTAGTGTTTAAATTATCATTAATGACATCACTATATTTAATATCCCTAAACTCCTAAATCATATGTAGATAGGGGTAAGAAAAAATTGGTCTAAAAAAAAAAAAAAATTGGTCGGGTCTTTGGTTTGAATATTTATTTTTTAAATTTTAAATCCAAATTAAAAAGTGGTTCTCCCTCTCTATGATGTATTGTTTAATAGTTAATATATATAATATAGAAAAACTTCAACTTAAAACTTAACAAATTAACAATCTACTTTATTATTATTATTTGTATTTAGAACAACGTATATACTTGTGTTTATTTACATATACATTTTTTATTTATATTAAATAGAAAAAACCTACCAATCCAATATTGAACCGAACTAAACCAATTCAACTATGTTTAATAGTAAATAAATCTAATGACCCTGTTTGTTGTACCTTAATTAGAGAAATTATAGTTTATAACTTCCCAGATTATAATTTCTAAAACTTAGAATAAGTCATGAATCTCTTTGCTGCAGCTTTTCAGAAGTTGTAGTTAAGTAGGTATGGTATTTGATACCATAAGTTGTAAAATAATTTATTTTTATATAATTATCCATAATACCCTTAATAATTGTAGAATGATAATTTAAAAATTAATTAGTGTATATGTATAAGTTTCAAGTGTTATAACTAATGAATTATGAGAAGAGAGACGCTTGATTGCGAGAGAAAGGGAGATGGCGAGAAAGAAAGATGGGGAGATGGTGAGAGAGATGAAGAGATATGAAAATTGAGATAGCTGAGGAGAAGAGAGACGCTTGATTGCGTGGACATGAAGGTAATTATTGATTAAAAACATAGGCAAAATTATCACAAAAATATTATTAAAATGTGACCGTTTAATCAGAAGTTGTAAAAATTGGGATACCCCAATTTTGAAAAAGACAGCTTCTACCCCTTCTAAAAACTAGTAAAAGTTATAAACTATAATTCTACAAGTTAGAACAAATACTATATTCCCACTTTTTTGACGCTAGAAGTTAAAAGTTATATCTTTTAAGCTGCAATAAATAGGTCCAATATTTAGTATTCACTCAATAAAACTTTCAAATAATGATTTAGTTCACTTTAATTTAGACCAATTAGTTACTATTATATTAACTTTATTCAAATTATAGTCCGACTAAAATTTTGTTTAGTATTTGGTTCACATTTTTACTTCAACAAGTTTTTAATCCGATGTGAGATTGGTTGTTAACGTATTGATTTTTAATGAGTATTTTTAAAATTTATATAATAATTAAAAAAGATTAAAGATTGAATTGAACAAATCTAATAAGAACCAGCTCTACCCCAAACCGGTATAGTATTATTAAGAATATCAATCTTAATCCGATCTAACGTCAGAACAATTTAGACCGAATGAACACCCGATAGGAATAAAATTTTTGAAACTATTTTTAAAATAAATTTCGGAATTGCAATTCGGAGGCTTCTCAATCTTTCAATCTTCTCTTCCCTTCGTTCCAAACTAAGCTTAAAAGTTAAAAACTGTGTCCCGTTGCTTGCATTTGAATCAATTTCGGCCGACTGTAAATCGTCGTCGTTGTAATCCCATCTTCTCCTCTTCCAACTTTGCCCCTCCTTTGTGGGGAGAGAGATCTACAGGAAGCAGATCCTTCGAATTACACATCATATTTATCGACCATTGGCGAATCACAATCCGATCGATCGAGGCCGCCTCTGCGCGAATCCGAAGCTTTCCCGGGAATTTTTTTATTTTCTCTCCTTCGCAATGCCTAAATTCAGCGGCGCATGAGTTTCGGATTTTATCGGGTAGATCATGACGGCTTCTTTCGTGACGGACAACGCGAACGCTCCATCAACCTCGACTTCTCAGCCGCGTATTCCTCTGACTGCCCCCAACCACCTCAATTCCAGAAAAAGGTCCCGAAATGAACCCTAATTTGGTTTGTTTTATTCCGTGTTGCTATGATTTTGTCAAATTCGTAGGTTTTGCCAATATATAGCGGGTGAAGATCTGAAATTCCAAGGGTGGGTGATTTCGTTTCTTGTTGAGCCGATTTTTCTAGTTTTCGATGATTTTTGTCTTTTTGGCTAGATTAAGGCAGATGAATTTTGTCGGGCTTGTGTGTAATTCTAATGGGAATTGATGTTTGATCCGAGATTTCAAACCTAGATTACTCGATAGAGGTAATTTCACGTGAGCTCGATAGACTTGATGTTATGGGTGACAATTAATTTAGTAGAAGTTTAATTATTGCGTGTGCATTTGATTCTTAACTTGTATTTTCTGGTTGAAGAAAAAGTAGAAATACAGATGCAACTTGTTTGTTTGTTTTATTGTCTTAAGATTAATAAGTAGTTTTTTTTTTTTTTTTGTTGTCACAATGAATACTATTGGAGTTAGAATTCTAAAAATTTTAATACTTTTCAGTCATTAATGTGAAATTCATGTTGTAGTCCCATAATTACTCAAGCTCAAGAGATCTACATATTATCGAGCTCAAGTAATGCATTTTGTACGGGTGTTGTTATATGTATACTGAATCCAACATAACAACTTTGTATTTAATGTTATGGTTTTTATAATTGTTGATTATCTGCCTGTATCTCTGTGGGTCTTCTGCTCACTACTTCAATTTGACAATGGCAGTGGTAGCAATGTCTTTCAACTGTTAGCACTGAGAGAGGTTTCTCCTCGAGGGAAGCATTCAGCAAAAAGGATATTGGTGGATGCTTCTAACCGTCATGTCGATGCCTCTGCGTTAAAACGTGAAGCAGTAAGAGATGCAAGACGTGGTCTTCTTTCATGGTAATTAGTTAATCATCTGCAATCTTCACAATAGATTCTCTCCAAGTTTCCATGACCTGTTGTGTTTTGAGGCTGTCGTTTTCTGAACATGGTTGGATGATCATAAGGTTATTGCCCATTTGTCGGTGTATTAGTTTGCAGCCACAAATCTCGGTATTCTGAAATTCTCTGTCTGGAACAGGGTGGAAGCTGAGTCGTTACAGAATTTGTCAGCCAAGTATTGTCCACTGTCGCCGCCACCTAGGTCCACCATTGCAGCAGCTTTCAGTCCTGATGGAAAAACACTTGCATCGACACAGTATGTTGTTCTCCATCTTGTTTTATTCTGTTGACATGTACAGTTGAGAATAGGCTTTGTTAAGTGGAACCATATGTACCCACGAATGAGTTAGTTTCTGAAACATAATTTTGTTTATGAGTATGCAGTGGAGACCATACAGTTAAAATAATTGAATGCCAAACTGGCAGATGCTTAAAGGTCCTGAATGGTCATCGGAGGACACCTTGGGTGGTAAGCCATAGTTCTCCCTCTCAGTTCATTTGTTCACTTAAATTCATCTATGCTTCACCGAAACATGCAATCAGTAGGTGTTTAACTGCCATGATATGGAAGCTGATATACCCGTAGAATATGCTCATTTTGGGCAGCTTGATAGGCCCGCCCCTAGCAGTTCCCAAAGGTGAAAGAGGGATGAAGGTATTAGTAGTACAAGACAATATTGGGTTCTAGAATTTGCCCCATACACATTTGTAAAAGAATGACTAGCAATTGATAATTTCTTTAGTTGAATAACCTTCTTTTTCTTGCCTATTCTTTATGTGGCAAATATAAATTGCTGAGGGTTATAAATATGATAACTTTGAAGAGGTGAATTTGATTTCACATATAAGAACCTAGTTCGCATATAAGAACCTAGACTATTATTGAACATTAACATGGGAAGTCAAGTTAATGTGAAATCTGGGATCGATATGAGTTGTAGGCTGAAAATTTGACAGAGCACTAACTCAAACACTCTTCTGATAATCCCATTCATGGTTACCAGCAAACTTGCATTACTGGTAACTTGTCTAATGCAGTCATGTATCCCATCCATGCTTTCCAGTACACCACTTGGCTGGCAAATTGTGTTTTCCTCGCAGCTTGTTTTCAAAATGGGGTGGGATACTTTTTGGGTTCTAAAGCGAAATAAAAGAAGCGAAGGGAAGATTAACAGAAGTCCTCAAATAAATGGTGGATTGGAATTTCAAGTATTCTTTTTTGAACTTTATTTTATCTGAATGTTAAGGTGCTTTATGCAGGTGTTTGATATGCTTTGATATGTTACCTATTTGTTTTTGTAAATGCTTAATAATAACAACATCAAACTTTAATCCCACTAGGTGGGATCGGTTACGAAAAGTTTTAGTTTGCCAATTATCTTTATTCACTATCACATTTTCTGTAGGGCCATTATGTCCTGTATCATATAAAGGACTTTCCTACCAAATTTTATTTAACCTTTTGCAGGTTAGGTTCCACCCACTATACCCTGAAATTCTAGCAAGTGGAAGTCTGGATCATGAAGTTCGCTTATGGGATGCTAATACTGCAGAATGCATAGGATCACGTGATTTTTGTAATTACTTTTTCTGTATCCGTGTCTACCTTTAGAATATTAATATCTTCTTTGCATTACGTAAGTAGATCCGAATAGAGATTCTGTTCATCCATGCAGATCGTCCCATTGCATCTATTGCTTTCCATGCACAAGGGGATCTTCTGGCTGTAGCTTCTGGCCACAAGGTGAGGAATCTAGAGTGCAAGCATTTCATTTAGTTTTATATCGGATGCTTTGTGATAGGTTGCTTTGGAATGTTTTTTAGCTGTATATATGGCACTACAATAGGAGAGGAGAGGCATCTTCGCCAATCATTGTATTAAAGACACGCCGTTCCCTTCGAGCAGTGCATTTTCATCCACATGCTGCCCCATTTCTGTTAACTGCTGAGGTAACTTTCACATTCCTAAAATAATGCCCTTCACATTCCAGTTCTCCATCCTATTAATGTTGTTGTTTTTCAGGTCAATGATTTGGACTCACCAGATTCTCCAAGGACGCTTGCAACTTCTCCTGGCTATTTGCACTATCCCGCCCCTACTGTGTATATAGCAGATGCTCGTTCTGGTAGTCGTTCTAATTGGGCAAATGAACTACCTCTTATATCTCTACCATTTCTGATCTGCCCTTCAATTGGTAGAGATGAGGATAGACTATCATTACATCACACTGATAGGGACGTCAGTTCAACTAGTGCCACATATAGAGTGGATCCTTCTACCACAGTGCGGCTTCTCACATATTCAACTCCGTCAGGGCAATATGAACTTCTGTTGTCTCCTATTGAACCCAGTACCTCTTCTGTACCTGAAGAACCATGGCCAAATTTTTCCTCAAGGGGAATGGAAAATGCTGATCCTCAGCCTACAGTGGATGCTATGGGAATTACTGAATTGCAGACTGAAGAGAGAAATAACCAGGTTTTTCCTTTTGGAGACCCCAGATATTGGGAATTACCTTTCTTACAGGGGTGGTTGATTGGTCAAAGCCAAGTTTGCCAACGAATACGTCCTCGTAATAATGTTACTCATGAAAATTCATCTGCACATAGAGAAACAGAAAATCCTGCTGGATTGGTTCCATCAGTTATACCCCCCAGTGTTGGTCATTCTAGAGTTAGTGGAAGATCTATTTCACGGCACCGTGCTTCACGCTCTCACATGACACGTGCACCTGGATCTGGTGACGTTATTTCTAATAACACAACACATGATGAGAGCGATCCTCAGCCTTTTATTAGCAGGATGCAATCTGAAGTTGCCACATCACTAGCTGCTGCAGCTGCTGCAGAGTTGCCTTGCACCGTAAAGCTTCGAATTTGGACATATGATGTTAAAGATCCTTCTGCCCCTCTTGATGCTGCAAGGTGTCGTTTGACAATACCACATGCTGTACTTTGTAGGTAAAGTTTCTCACCTTTGTTAAATTTGTGGCAATCTCTTTTTATTCAATCTTTTTTTTGTTTTTTCCTGGGACCTTCTGTCCAAGTTTTTAATCCTACATTAAGCTCATTATTCATGGTCATGTGAAAGGCCTGTACCTCAAGTTCATTTCATTAAGTACTCACAATTTTCTGAATGTGGTTCATGCTGATAATTCCCAGTTTAACTGCAAATTGTATTTTATCACTGTCAAGGATATACTGCATATATTGTCCCAACTCTCTCTAGAAGCTTACATGTATGAATTTTCTTGCAGTGAAATGGGTGCCCATTTTTCACCTTGTGGCAGATTTCTAGCGGCCTGCGTTGCATGTGTGCTGCCACAAATGGATGCTGATTCAGGTTTACATAGTCAGGTTAACCATGAGGTTACTGGAGCTTCAACATCACCAACACGACACCCTATCTCAGCCCATCAAGTCATATATGAACTTCGCATATATTCTCTTGAGGAAGCAACGTAAGAACAAACTTCTTTTGCTCTGCACTTCATTATGTACTTTACAGTTCTATTTATGGTTTACACTTATTTGTAATCTACTTTCCGTTCCATGTACCTAGTTTTGGTTCAGTGCTTGCATCAAGAGCAATCAGGGCAGCCCATTGTTTAACTTCTATTCAGGTCAGTTTCTGTGTGGATGTTTTCATTTTTATTTTTATATATCTTTGCTTTCTATTGCATTTCAAAAGCTTGGTTTGTTGAAATACTATTATGGCTAGAAAAGAGTGTAGAAGTTTGAAATTAATTATATTTTCTGTTTCACTTTTATTGCTCATGTTTTCAGTTGAAAATAATATATACTTCCCTTGCCCCCCCTCCTCTCAAAAAAAAAAAAAAAAAAAATCCCCACACACACAAAAAAAATAATAAAACAAAAGGAGGTCAGGAAAAGATATACGTAGTGCTAATCAGCTTCTTCTTTTTCTTTTTGCTCATTCATCAGCTTAGTTGCTAGGTTGGATGTATATACTTCAATATGAAGCATTTGTATCCAACTACTGATGCCCTAGTAGCCTAGTATCTCCATTTGCCATCTAAGTGGGATGGTAAGAGAAACCACACAGCCCCCCCACCCCCCCCACCCCCCCCAAAAAAAAAAAAAAAAAAAAAAAAAACCCCAAGCCAAGTTCACAGTTCACAATTTTGTTCTTCCTGAAAGCTAGTTAGAATCACCACTATTCTTCTACTAAGATGATTGATCTCTGCTTGATACCATTGTTCAAATGCACTGCTAGAAACATCTTAGTTATGCATTAAGGGAACTTCAAGTGCAAATAACATAACAAAACACTTTTAATCTCTCTCCTTTAAATTCTAAATCAAGCAATTTTCTTTTTATTTCCCTTTTTTCCTATTTTGGTAGTGACCACATTAGCAAGCATTTAGTCTCTTTTTTTGATTGTTTAATTTGGTTCTCTGAATCTTTTTTGGTCATGTTGAATTTTGATCCTTTGAATGTCAATCAACTGTAGGTGAAATTCCGGGATTTATATTACATATTTGAATTTCTATTTGTTTTCCCCGATTTTTTTCTTATTCTTGACACGGTAATCAAATTTGGATTCTCGAATTTTCTGAACAAAATACGTAAAAAGAGTTCATATTGGAATTTTGATTCAATTGAAGAAAGAGTAAGCCTATTTTTTTTTCTAGTTCTAAAACCAGTAGTTCTAGTGGTTGACTTGGTTCTTTCAAATTGTTTCTCATTATTAAGAAAAGGCAACTAAGATAAAATATGAGCTTGTTTTATAGCAATAGTAATTAAACGTTGTAGCTCATGCGTTGTTGCCTGGTATTCTTTTCCATTTTCATTTCTTTTAAAAATATCCCCCCCCCCCCTCTCTCTCTCGTTGGAACTGCAAATTATATTTTATTCATTTGATTTTCTTGTGAAAAAGATTCATTTGGAACAATTCATTACAAACCACCAAGTTTAATGTTGTAAATGCTGTTGATTGATGCAGTTCATATTTGATCCCATAAATATGTTGTCAAGCATCTAGTGACACCAACTCTATCACTATCTTTTCGCCTTTTGTTTAACAATTATTTAATTAATGAGCGGGGTTATCTATCAAACCAGTTTCTGAAAAATCAAAAGCTTATCACTCAGATGGCCCCAAATATTCAATTCCATAAAACTATAGCTGTTGTGTCTATTAGAACCTGAAATCTACCAGCACTCTTAAAACCCTATACTACCATATGACCACTTTTATCTTCACTTTCACTATTTTGAGTTGGTAATTGCATTCCAAATTGCTATTAATTTTCACTGATATTATGCAGGATGTGATGCGTACTAGTCAGTAATCTTAGTGGTTTTTGCTAAATTTTGCACTTTTTGATTTTACAGTTTTCACCCACATCGGAGCACTTGTTACTGGCTTATGGTCGTCGCCACAGTTCACTTCTTAAGAGTGTTGTGATTGATGGAGAGACAACAATCCCAATTTACACCATTTTAGAGGTATCAATCTCATTTGTCTTTATTAACATGCTTTTTTAATAAATAAAAATATATTAACATAAACTCTTCAAAGGGGATGAGCCCTTTAACAAAAAAAAGGAAATTAAAAAAAAAAAAAAAAAACTAACTAGCTAAGTGCTATAAGAAATCAACTATGAAGCTTAGTAAAGCCCCGGGCAACAACAAAAAATCCTGAAAATCACAAGGCATAGAATTCAAATAGTTAAAAATTTAGTTTGTGTTGAATGCAGAATTGGTGTTAAATAACAGTTGTCTCTGAATATCAGAGGACTGGTCCTGAGAAAATTTAGAAAGTGGCCATTCAAAGCACTTAAAACAAACTTGTCCAACTGGCATTCCTGGTTTCCAAATTGTCACTCATCAGTGTTGGAAATTTAGTCATTTTAATCTTAAAGAAGTTCCTAATATTTTATACAAGTGAGTGTGATTTGAATATCATAAAAAAAGATAGCAGTAGTTTTCAAGGGAGATCTCATGTTGCCTTGTTCTGCCCTTATCCATGATTCCATGTGGAATCTTATGATTTCTCTATATTAAGTGGATGCAATCATCCAAAGGAATGGTGAGGTAGTAATGCTATTCAGATACAGAGCCTGCCTTTTCAATTTTTACTACTTGGCATATGAAATTCCAAGACTATTGACTCTTAATGTTTACGACTCAGGTCTACAGGGTTTCTGATATGGAACTAGTCAGAGTCCTGCCTAGCGCAGAGGATGAGGTCAATGTAGCTTGTTTTCATCCTTCAGTTGGTAGTGGCCTTGTCTATGGAACCAAGGTGAATCAACTGAAATTTTGTTTATAGTTCATTTGTTAGGGTTTCTGGATAGATTTTTAACTCAAATTCTCTTCTTCAAATTCAGGAAGGGAAACTGAGGATCTTTCAATTTGAAAATTCTCCCAGTGGGAATTGCACACCTGGTGTTCTAGATGAAAACTTAATTGAGGTATAACATGGCTCATTCTACTGTTAATTCTTTAAACTTGCTTGCTTTTTTATTTCTGTCAGTATTTATCACTGTGATGGTAAAGCTATGTCCCCAGTTCCTTTTGACACCTATTGTTCTTCTGTTTTCTTAAAGTATGCTTTTATAAGAAGACAAGAAATATAATAACTATAACATTACTGAAGAAAGATGTTTAAGATAGGAGGAGGATGAAAGCTGTTTAAGGAGTTTTGAGATAGAAATAATAATATATTATTGTTAAATTATCCCTCTCACTAACAATAGATAAGATGGTAGTTAATAATTTAAGATAGCATTAAAGTATGCCAAGTTCAACTTTCATGCCAACCCAATATTTAAATATTTGACGTATTTGGTTGAATGAAATGCAGATTAAAGAAGTCTTGGTGGTGGAATGAAGAAGTATAACTTAAAAAAATTTAAATTAAGAAAAATTGTTATGAGGTTTTACATACATGCCGTTAATTAATGAAAAGCTAAAGATGTATATATTTTGACACAAAAAATAAAATGGAAATAAAGAAAGCGGTTAGTAAAAGCAAAATCAAAAGCTTATGAAAAAAATTATATATCAACAACTTGACATGAAAGATGGGGAAAGATAACTAGCAAATGAGAAGACAATTAAGGAGAGATGTTGGGAGCTTACGCATGTATGTGAACCTCAAAGAATCTGTTCAATTTGCAGCCTGGTTTGGTCTTCTTATATTTTTTATTTTAGTTCCCCCCCCCCGCCCCCCCTTCTTCTCTCTCTTCCCTTTTAAGTGCCCATTTTTTCCTAATTTATTTATACTACTGTCTCATCTGTTTTATCTTTAATCCCTCTTAGGTTCCAACATATGCATTAGAATGCTAGGATGCATGATTGCTCCAGAGCGATGATGAGATGTATAGGTGATTTTGGCTGGTATGTTTTCTCTTGACGGTATCTCCTTTCTTTTAGGCGTTGATTGGTCCTTTTCCCACTGTGTATATTCTGTGTTGCACTAAGCTCTTTGGCTGATGTTTGTGATCTTAATGCTAGAAAGTAACATCAATTGAAAGTAATACATATCATTTCATACTTCCCTTTGGAGTTGCTTACAAACTGAGCTTATTGGGAAGGGGTGCTCGCCCAGACATTAATTAGTTGGCCAAAGTGAGGATGATGAATGTGGATCATTCTTGGGATTACCCCCCCTTGCACGGTTCTCCCGCTCGTGTTCTCAATTTTAGCAGAAGTGGAGGTTTTGCCTCATTGCATAGAACAAGGAATCGAATCTACGACCTACTGATTCGAATCATAACTTATAATGACACAACTATTTAACTTGTACTCTGGAAGCGAATGTAAATTATCCTCTTCCATATGAATGCTTGTTAAAGAGCATATATTTCCATTTTATTTGCCAATTTTTGAAGTATCCTGTTGCATGTTTCAGCCAGTCCTTTCCCTTTCCTGCTTAATTTGAAGAACATTCACGTCCATTTCAGCTGTGAGTTTATTGATCATGTGCTATTTATCTTCCAGGGTTTTGTTGCCGTTAACTGCTTCAGTACTTGGCAACAATATTACAACGCAATCACAGGTTTCTGATTTGTACCATGTAGCTGCTGTTTGTAGCTGATGAAGCGTTGGGGTGGGGGGATGTATGTGCAATGTCTTCTGGTAGCTTGCAGAAGGGAGGGAGGGAGGGAGGGAGGGCTGGCAATAGCCGTTGTTGGGATCTTCTCCGCGATCTTAGCAATCGCCTCCGAAATGGCTTGAGGATCCCGGCTTTCATACGACGAACTAGAAAGATCTTTCTCTTTAAAGACACTCGAATTCGAAAGGGCAAGCAAAAGAGCGAGTGGCTCGCTCAAATCGCATATAGAAGAATATTACTGTAGATGTCTGTCTGACTGTAAGGGCAATGGCTGCAAAAGGCCAAATACTTAAAATCAGGGCTTTCTTTCAATGTTGTGATTTAATTTCATTTTATGCATCATCTGGCTGCTTCCTCCTGTACCTCTTGTTGTAAGGTAGATGACTTGTTTGTGAGAGATGCCATTTGTACACCACAATTTGATTTTCAAAGAATGGAAATAGCAAAAATTTTACCATTCCATACCATACATGAAATGATTTATTTGCTTTTGTCATTCCTTGCTCTTCGGTGCAGCCGGGAGGGGGTGGGGGAAATAGGAAAATTGCCCACTCCCCTGCATGGTACTTAAAAGAGCATTGCTCTTCTGCACCCAATGCAAAAGGTATATCGTATTAATGTAAAGGGTGTACATTACCTTCTTTTTAATTGTATATTAACTCCTTCCATAAACATAAGCAACATTGTTAAACTAGATAAATTATCCGAGTTTTCTCTTATGTGATTGATATTCCTGTTCCTCTGTTACAATTCACAATATTTGCTTCTCATGATGTGATTGATAGTAGCTGTACATGGAGAAGAAACAGGAGATGGGTTACAGGTTGCTAAGGACAGTAGGTGGTAATCAAGAAGCCATTTCGACGTTAAAAAAATAAATAAAATAGTATACTTGGAACACTTTCATCTTCCTTTCCATTGAAAAATCCCAGTTCCAAAGTGGAAGCTTAGAGTGTCTACTGTTTGAAAGACTGCTAGTATCAATTTGAATGTGTGACATTGTCATGGTGAGAAATTATGCATGTTCATATTAACAAAAAGGTTCTAAGCTAGAGAAAGAAAATAAGGGCCGAAGACGAAGATGAAGATGCCCAATTCAGGGATCCACACAGATGATGAGAAGGCTAAACCTACATCTGGAAGGAATGGATGCAAGGAAGAAGGAACTACGTTCCCGTAATCAACCAATGTTACTTAGAAAGTACCAATTCCCGGAAATGAAATTCATCTTTCAACGCCCATGCTATGGTCCACTGAGAAACCCTAGCTTCGCGGTAGCTCAAGAATCAAGATTGGCTTAACGAACCAAATATAGGCAAAATATACATCGAAGAGTGCCTAAAGTTTCACTTTCACGCCCAGGGTCTCTAGTTTCGCAGCCAATTCTAAAGGCAGAACGAACTTGAAGGAACCCTAGCACGCAGAATTAGCATCGGGAAAGTAAAAGAGAAGTAAAATTTCACACGGTATTATTTATGCTGCCATAATATAGTATATGGAGGTGCAATTGAAGTTTCGAGTTTAGAAGATCACACGGAAACAAGAGTAGATCGACCGCGTCACACGAAAGATAAAGCGGGACAAGAAGGATCAGTTGATGTCGGAGTCGTCAAAGTCGTCCTCGAAGGAGTTGAAGAAGTCGGCGTCGGCGAGCCTGGCCTCCGCAGCGCCGGCGGCGGCTGCGCCATCGCCGAAGACGTCGAAGCTATCGGCGTCGTCGACGTCCATCGCTACTGCCGAGCCATGGTCCTCCAGATCGGCAAATAAGTCTACCGGCGTCGGCCTCATCTCGTCCTCTATCTCTATCGCTCCCTCTTATGGGAATTACAATTCTGTTTTGAAGCAGAGTGAGTGTATCCAGTAGCTTCGCGAGTCTTGAGAGTTTGGGCGTGTTTGGAAGCCTAGAAAAGGACCGAAAATATAGCCGACTGTTCTATTCGATTTTCTCTGATTGGTTGGGAAGGCCCTACATGTTACAAATATTTGAGGTTCAGACTAATTGTGGATAATTTTTTTAATATCTTTTAGATAGTATTTCTCTCTTAGTTATGGCCACTAAGTTGATCGAACTACCGATTGCACGGGGTTTGTTTGGCTGATTGTTTTTTTCAGCAGCTTAAAAGTTACTTTGACTTTTAAATTGTGTGAAGTTTAAAAATTGATTAACGTTTAAGTTGATAACGTGTTTAGATAAATATATTTTTAAATTATTAATTAATAGTTATAAATTTAATTTGAAATAGTTGATAAGATATTAAAATTTTACAAAAAAATAAAAATAAATATGTTGAATAATGTAAATAAAATTTATAAAAATATTAACTTTTAATAAAATTAAGTTATATATAATTATTAAAAAAATATACTAATATAATATATATATATACATATATACACAACATAGGGCTGTCGATAGAGGAGGAAATGACTTGACGCGGGCGATAAAGATTGGAGGAGGCGGCCAACAACGACAGTGAAGTTAGAGGCGATGGTCGATGATGATAGAAAAGCTAGAGGCTATGACCAATGTTGGAGAGTGGTGGCAACGGAGAGGAAGAGCTACAGGGAGGCGACGACTGCAAAAGCAGTAAGATTATGATCGATGAATAGATTAGAAATAAAAGATTTGTGTGAGGACAAATTCGTCTTTTATTTGATCAACGCCAAAAGCCCCTACCAATGTTTTTGAAAAAGTTGGAGGGAGTGAGTTTTTTTCTAAATGTTGGTATATTAACAAATAAGCTTAGTAATTTTTAAACTATTAGAGATTTCCAAACACTTCATTTAATAAGTTTCACGAGTTATATAAGCTAACTCGATAACTTATAAACAATCCAACCGCTTAGCCAAACAAGTCCACAATCGTGTCTCCCTCACTTCGAATGAAAGGTTAGCTATTTGTATTGTGATTTGATCGAACCTATATGAACAAAATCTAAGTTAATTTGTTCAGTTAAAGATAAGGATATGATTCGTTTGAGTTTGAAGATCGAACCTAAATTTCATAAAGGTTCTAGGGGAGAAAGAGAAAAATAAGAAAAAGAAAAAGAATCATTTCATCTATTTATTTACTTAACACAAAAGAGGCTATTGTAATTTTGAAAATGAAAGAGCAGTGGTTGCAATTAAGCCAAATTTAAGAGATTAGTTATTGCAATATTTTTAAAAAATATTAATTATTTTCAAAATAGCTAAGATGGCTCCCCATGACTAATACGCGTTTTAGTTGATAAGTGTTAGTTCTCTTAATTACTTATTTGGTAATACAGTGAAATTTTTATCATAAAAATTATTTTTAAAAGATTTACCTTTAAAGAAAATAATTTAGTGATTGGCATAGTATTATTATATGCATTTGACGAATTATTAAAGAATATTTTATAGTAAAATTATTATAAAGGTACTAAAAAAAGTATTTATGTAGTTGATATTATTTGATCATGTAATTTTAAATATTGATTGAGGACAATTTTATCAAAAAATAATTATAGTTTCTGGTGCTGAGAAAATGGGCAATGTTTGATTGGTTTGGTTTAGTCAGTGCCAAACACTGGACTTCCAGATGGGTGTAGAAGGTGAATTGGACTCTGGGGGTTACTAATGCTGTTGCTTGTTTCCATTCTATAACTAAGGTTCAGTGCTCTTCTTCACATTGACTAAGAAGAACCAACCCAATTTTTTCCTTCACACATGAATAAAGGCAAAGGATGAAGATTTAAAGGGTTGAAGCAATTGATTGCATGATCTGGCAGTTTTCAGTAGGGAAGAATTTAAGTGTTGAAGCAATTGATTGTTCTCAACTTCCAACCTGTGATTTTTAAGGCTATATTCCAAAAGCATCAAGGAGCAACGGGGAAAGAGGCATGGGCCTGTTGATCTAACAGAATTTGATTTGGTATTGGTATGATCTTCACAACAATCTATTTTCCTCTTATATTGCACGGTTTTCTATTTGCTTGGGGGGGGTTTTAATCAATCCTCGCCTCGCCTACTAAATACCAGTGTCAACAATATAGTTCAAAATCACTTGAAGAGGCAGCCATTAATATCTTCTTCACTCACACATCGCTTTTTCTGTTAAGTTCCTATTATTACCTTGCCTAATAAAATTAGCCCTCCAAAAGAATATTTCTACTGCAGAGCACCAACAAATGAAGCATAAAAGAGTGTATTATTTGTTCAACTCTTTAGTCATCAACAACAACAACCATCCCAAACCATTATCTCACTGGGTTGAACCGGCTACATAAACTCTAGACCTCCATGCATGCATCTTTATCCATGACCATATCCCCTGTTACTGTTAGGCTATAATATCACATGTTCAACTCTACAGTCAAAAATCATAAGTGAATTTGTTCCCCCAAGTAATTCTGATTCACAGCCAAAAAAAACCTACGTGCTATTTATGTAACCACACTTTTGACATGCATTAAATACAATTTCTAGTTTTCTACAAAACTGGACTCATAAACAAGATAGCAGAAAGTACCCAAGGGCATAATAAATACTCCGTGAAGATGTGGCATCAATATTCTCCTGGGCATGATATCAACAGAAAAACAATGGAAGTTGTTTTATAAACCCAAAAAAAGAAGTGAGAGCCACGTAAACCAGTCTCAACAACCTCTATTCTCTAAAACTCAATTAAGCAATCTGCACCGAAGGTTTAATGTCCCACATCTCAACCTACTCCTCCCTCCTACTCGTCCATCCTTGGGCCATATCCCCATCTAGCCAAACAGAAAAGAAAATCTGTGATAAAATGGTGAACAAGATATCCTACTCTTTTAGACATTTGATAGACACAGTTAATGTCAACAAGTTCTGCATCAGGTAACTCCTAGAATGATTTGCAATGATCATTTCTATAAATAATTTCAAAAATTCCCAGAAAGCTCCATGTATAATCCTAAAACCATAGATCCTAATCAGCTGAAATTTTCTTTTTCATTACTTATTAAAACCTAAATCCAATGTCACAACAAAAATTTGCAAACAGATTTCACTAACAGCATTTGGGCCATATCACCATCTAGCCAAACAGAAAAGGAAATCTGCGATAAAATGGTGAACAAGATATCCTACTTGTTAGAATTGGGAGGACTGACAGTCTGTTAAATCACCCAAGAAGCCAACAAAAACACTAACTCTCAACCTCACAGCTGGCCAATACAACATACAACATAAACCAAAAATAAAGAACAGAAACAGAATTGAAAAGATCAAAGTTAAGAACAATCAAATCACACAATAGGCACCGAGATTTTATCCTGATTCGAACTGATATAATCAGTCCTACATCCAGCCGCTTTCAAAGAGAGCAATCCACTAGAACTTGATGAAAAACCAGTACAAGAATCACACTTGCACAATCCCTCTTCCCTCACTGATACACAAGAACTCTCACTGCAAGATTACAAGGCTATCTTTCTAGGCTTTCTCCTACAATACAGTTTTCGGAAACTATCAATGAGAATGATCAATCACAAGTATCCAACAAATTACCCCACGCCTCTTATTTATAGACACAAGGGCGTGAGTTACAAGGAATGATATAACCGGGACATTTCCTTTACTACCCTTACTTAATATAATATACAATTAGCCTAATTTCCCTAACTGCCACAGCCGCACATAATCCACAAAAGGATGCCCAAGTCCTTCTAAACTTTCCAGACACTCAATGCAAAACTTGAATAACAATTCTCCACCATTTTGCTTTGAGTTTCTACCTGAAACCTGCCCTCATCAAGCTGCTCATCATATGGACCTGCATAAAACTGATCATTTACATAATATAACCTGCAAAAGACTTAAACAATGGTGTAATTTAGCCATAGGTACTGTCTTAGTGAATATATCTGTTGCATTATCCTCACCAGCCACCTTAATTAGGTCTACTTCTTTTCTTTCAAGTATCTCCCTAATAAAATAGTACCTCACCTCAATATGCTTAGTTCTCTCATGGTGAGCTTGATTCTTAACTAAGTGTACAGCACTTTGTCTATTACACATTAAAGTAGCCTTTATATCTTTCCCTAGGAGTTCACCTACTATATCCTTTAACCATAAGAGTTCTTTTATAGCTTCTGTAACAGCTATATACTCAGCCTCAGTGGTGGAGAGAGCCACTACAGATTGTAAATTGATTTTTCAGCTAATGGTTGAATTCCATAACTTAAACACATATCCTGTAGAGGATCTCCTCTTATCTATATCCGTTGTATAATCAGCGTCAGTGAATCCTAGAATGTTAGGCTCTTCATCTAAACTATCTCCACCATAAACTAATGCCATATTGATTGTTCCTTTTTAAGTACCTAAATATCCACTTAACGACAGTCCAATGATCTTTTCCTAGATTAGCCATTAACCTACTTCACGCAATACATAAGACTACCTACAACACTTGAATATGGATTTTTCTTCATCTCTCTCACGCTCTCTTCATCACTCGGTGATTGCATGTGGGACAACTTAAAATGCTAAGTAAAAGGAACATTGACTTCCTTTGCCTCAAGCATCTGAACTTCCTAATGAGTTTTCTCAAGATATGACTTTTGAGATAGTTGGACCTTCCTTAGCTGCCTATTTCTAGAGATTTCAATTCCTAAAATCTTCCTAGCCTCTCCTAAATCCTTTGTTTCAAAGACTGATTTCAACTTCAGCTTTAAACTTTGGACTTCCCCATGTGATTGATTTGCAATCAACATGTCCTCTACATAAAGGAGGAGATATATGGAGATCTTAGATGAAATATACCTATAATAAACGCAACTATCGAAATCACTACTCTTGAACCCATGACTTAACATGAATGTGTCAAATTTCTTGTACTACTGTCTAGGGGACTGCTTAAGTCCATATAAGGACTTTTTTAGCAAACATACTTGATCCTTTTTACCCCTAACTTCAAATCCTCTTGGTTGCTCCATTAGAATATCCTCCTCTAATTCGCCCATGGAGGAAAGTAGTGGTCCACATCCATCTGCTCTAGGCTTAGGTCTAAGTGGGCAGTCATAGCAAAGTAAAATCCTAATCAAAGTGTGTCTCACATTGGTGAGAACACTTCATTAAAATCTACCCCTTCTACCCCTTCAACTTGGGTGAAACCCTTGCTACAAACCTAGC